>NW_008596980.1:11690-35019 GCF_000691845.1 Merops nubicus | reverse complement strand
GTCGGGCGGCCGCCTCCCGGGCCTCTCCTCCTGGGCCTCCGGGCCGTGCGCGGGGAGCGGGGCTCTGCCGGAGCTCAGCCCGCACGTCAGATCCGCCTCCATTTTGGCTCTCCCCCTGATGGGGACCGGGCCGTGACCGGCGTGTTCCTGGGTAGCCAACGCCAGGTCCAGTCGCTGGGGAGGTTGCTCTAAGACATCGAGGTGTATTGGCTCATTTTTTTGTCTGTGTTGATGCCCATCTTGGGAGAGCAGGTATTCCCTCCTAGAATCTTCCGGCTTTTTAGGAGACACCTGGGAAGGTAGATAGGCCGACTTTAAGCCACTTGGTGATGCCTTATTGTGGCTATACAAATCTGGGCCAAAATATATGCCTTGGGAAGGCGAAGGACTGTGCCTGTTAGGTGCCGGAGTAGAAGGTCTGCATGCAGCATTAGAGAAGTCATAGAAGTCAGGATATTCCTGTTGATTTTCTCGAGCATCTATTTTTTGCTCTATTGCATGTTTCTTTCGAGAAGTGGGCATGTGTCTGTTCTGAATACATGAAATGTGCTGGGGTGGACCAGGCCCTACTTCTGCAACCGTCTGGCTTAATTCTGTGTCAACCGTGAGCTCTGGTAATCTTCTGTCTTTTAAAGACATTGCTGACACACCCATTGCAATATCTGGCATCAGTTCATTTAGCAAGGGCTGAGTACACTGGAAAAGAAAAGAAATTGGTTCATGGAAACAAAATCAAAACGAAACACAAACTGTATTTAGGATGGTCACTGTAATGCAAAACAGCATTTTCCTAAATCTACCTTTGCCTAGACTCGCCTCAGCCTGCAAGTTTCCTACACTGCTTAAAGAACATGTATATCCTCCAACCTTCACCTTCCTTCTGGCTCAAGAGAAGACTTTTCTTTTGTGAAGCTGTTGTGCCACAATAGTAGTTCCTTCTCAAACACATTTTGTCTTGAACATGCAGTAAATGATAATTTACTGTTACACTCTGAAAAGGGAAGTCTGCTATAAGTCACTTGCAATTATCAAACTAAACAAGGTGCTCAGGACAGAACTTAACAAATGGTTTGTCACAGCACAGAGCTCCAGTGCAGGGAAACCACCACGTATTTGTCACTATAGATGCAACTCTCCTGCTTGCATTTCCTATTTTAAGGTATCTTAACTGCAGGCACACGGGTGTGGCTTTGGGGGGAACATCAATTCCAGCACTATCACAAAGCACAGAAGTTGTCACGTTGCTTTCTTCTCACCTATAACCATACACTTGTCTCCTTGCAGGATTGTATATCAGTCTTCCAGACAGAAGAGTTAAAATTCCTACTTTTATCTATCATTTCTAGTGAAAGCAATTTTAGTAATCATTACTAAAGAGCCATGGTGCTGTGCGAGCACTGCACAGTGGCAGTCACAACGTTAGTGTTATCAACACCCTTCTAGCTCCCAACACAAAACCCCTGCACTATGAGAGCTGCAATGGAAAATCAGCTTAGCCAGACCCAATACATCTTTGATTACTAGTAACTCACAGATTGCAGAAAGAATACAGAACAAAAAATAAAAATAATCACCCATCTTAAGTCTATGCTTCTCTTTGCATTTTTCATAGAAACATTCTAGCAGAAACATTTCTAATGCAAAAAAGGTCACGATTACACTTTCCTTAGTGAAGTCAGTATTGATCGAGAGAGATATGCTACAAAACACACCCTTGAACAACAGCAAACCATTCTAATTTGAAGTTAAATATTTAACCTAAAATATAAAGAGGAGTGCAATATATTTAGGACAATTAAAATCCATGTTTCTATTCAGAACTCCAGATCAAATCTGCACCTGAAGAACAGGTTTTCAGTATGACATAACTGGGCACCGAAACACTTTTCTCAGCAGAAATAAATTACTAAATTCTTTATTTAACGTTTTATGTACTTCAGAAAAAGTCTTTGACCAGTATATTATACTTCATTGTTTCCACTGCATCACACTGTAGTTCAGCAGCTAAACGCTGTAACAAACATCTTTGTAATTTGCAATTACCAATTTCTGCTTGCCTATTCATTTTAAAGATCTTTTTCACAGCTCTAAGCCCTTCACATTCTCCACAGGTTCCCTTTATACACAGCTGTTCAGTTCAGGACTACCTACACGTGAATGGGCAGAAGATCATCACTACTCCTACCTGTGAATTAGAGCATACAGTCTACTGCTGAAGTTGACGTATCCTTATTTTTAATGTAGAGCAAGCTGTACTATTTTAGAAGACTTGTGAGTCCTACCTGCTCCTTCAAAACATTCCTGCCCCTGGAACATTCATTCTCTAGGGCATGCCTTTGGGATGCAGTACGCTGACAGACACTTTGGCAGAAAACTCTTCTAACAAAGATGCTTTTTTAACAAAGCCAAGGCACGTCATCCTTAGAATTCTATCCAGTTCCTCTCTAAGCTACTTTGAGTGGCTAGAGATGAGGAGGAGAAACCCAAATACTTACTACTTGCTTCTCAGCTGCCATCACTGCTGCTGCGGCAGCCACCGTTTGCCTCCCCAGAGCTGTAGTGTTAGTGCAATCAGGAGGTGCTGCCTTAACAGCAGGCAAGTAGCCGGGCGGCACAGCCTTGGGAGCGGCTCGGGAGTGGAACAGCGCGTGGTTGCACGGGTAAGAGAAGGAGCGGGATGGATGTTGGTTTGGCACCCTTTGTTTCCAGCCCACTTTGAACTGGTTATGAATCGGAGTTGCTGGTGGGTGGTATGGAGGTGGAGGAGGGGGCAATGGTGGATGGAAGGCCACAAAAGAGTCCAGTTCTGTAAACATGGTTTCTGCAGTGGGAGTGCTGTTAACGCGGCATCGCCCAGACTGCCTCATTGTCAGGAGTGGGCTCTCGTCCCCAAATCGCTCATCCGGAAAGAACTTGTGAGGATTCTGCAAAGCAAAACACCCAGCGTGTAACCAAAGTACAAAAATCTTCTAAAATAACACGTGCTGGAACTAGCAATCTGCTAGCGTTGTAACAGGCTGATTGTGTCACCTAAAACCTCCCCAACGTTCGAGGTGATCACAGCTACCACAGAATAAAGATTTTATTTTTTTTTAAGAAGGCAAGAAGCATCAGATCCACTGTGTGAGCACGCTGACCAACAACTGCATTTAACAGCTGTGTGCAAACAGAAGTGGGATTTCCAATTTCCGAACCCTGCTATGCAATATGCTGATCTGTTGTATTAGTCAGGACTTTCTCTCCTCTCAAAAACAAAGCATAATCTAGATTTCTAGTTATGGCTTGACTATTCTGATCAACTGCCTCTTTGGCAATTTTTCTTTTGTCCCCAAAAAACAATGGCAGTAAGAGCACCCTGAATGGCAACAGCTCTCCAGCGAAGTATTTATACATTGCACTGACACATTTTTAAGAGCCACATACATCAAATGCAACAGTCTCACTGTCATTTGCACTGAAACAGCTCTAAAGCTATGCAGGCCTTTCAAAGCAGTTTTGCTCCTGCATGTGTACACACACAGTGGTTCTCTTACTGTATATTACACACTCAAGTCAATTCAAAAGCAGAATGAAATCGGAGCACCTGTGGTCTCAGAGAGCACCTTCTCCTACCTGGAGAAGCTCGGCAGCAGCGTCGGAGAGGCCGAACTCCCGCAGGACGCGGATCTGGATCTCGTAGCTGACGGTGGCGCCCTCCCCGCAGTTGAGTGCGTACGCCCGCTGCACCTGCTCCGTGTGCCGCAGCTCCTGCAGCCGCCTGACCATCTCCCTGACAACCAGGAGGCTGGGAACTGCAGGGGTGAAGGGGAATGGATCGCCGAAAAACCGAGATTACTTTTTGAACGCTAAATTTGACTGCAATGGTCACATTTAATTCTGAAGGAAAGTTTAACATCAAGCTGACCTGGCTTTTTTCTTTGCCAAGAAGAGGTTGACTTACACACATTCCTTGGAGCATCATTAAGCCACAAAGAATAGCACACATCATACAACACCATTTTTTCCAGTTTTTGCTAGAATATAAAACTTTACTTCTTTGTAAACCCCTTATGATGCAGGAATTTCATTCTTTGAGGTGGGGGCAGGATATCTTAAATCACATCTGAATGTTCCCTCATGAATTCTATGGGCCAAGAATTCAATGATTTTTTTTGGCATATGCTTCATACTGCTAGTGGAATTCTATAATCATAAGACCATAACATTGGTATGTAAATACAGAAAGAGCACTCTAAAAAAGATTATACAAATTGTAAGCCAACATAAACCTGTTAAAATTATGTTGGTTTATGTAGTCATATTGAAACAATTCAAAAAACCCAACAAAACAACAACAGAAAAAAAACCTTTCCAAAAGGAAATTATATATAATTTGGAGTATTTATCATGCTGCAAAACTTTCTCATGCCATTTCTTGCTGCTGTTTAATAAACGAATGTTATTTCTCTATGGATTTTCTGTCCTCAAGAAAAAGTGTGTATCATAAGAGAAGACAAATCCGTATCTCTGAATACCTAGGTCCTGTTATCTGATCCTTTACCAGCTTTACAAGCGTTACATATTACCATGACCAGATGTCCGTAAAGAAAGCTCATAAAAATGAAATCAGACAGCAAGAACAATGTGAAAAGACATTTGCATTGCAGAGTAGAAAACCCAACACCATGCAACTACAACTGGCCCAAGCTTCACAAAGTTTACAATGGTACATGAAGAGTAAGTGTAAGTAGTGCAAAATATTCCTCCCTCCTGGGTAGAATCAATTCTATCCAGTCTACAAGGCTTGGAAGTAAGTCCCCCACGCTACCCTCCTGCTCTGAAAAGCCCTTGTTTAGTAGCCAGATGTTTAGCTACAATCAGCTACAGCCAGTGTTAGCATTTTGCTCACACTGAAAAAAATAGGATTTTAGAGAAGTTTAGGGCTGTTCTCCAAATCAGTAGGCATAATACTGATATAAGTTTTTCACTTAAAGTGCTATCTTCTCAAGCCTGTTTGTTTCTGCTTTTTTTACTGTTAATTCAT
Organism: Merops nubicus; assembly: GCF_000691845.1. NCBI lineage: Eukaryota > Metazoa > Chordata > Aves > Coraciiformes > Meropidae > Merops > Merops nubicus. The sequence goes on along the minus strand of NW_008596980.1, from coordinate 29,996 downwards.
GTGAAACACATGGAAGAGAGGTTGTATATATAAAAAAAATAACTCTCTGAAGTCAGTTGCGGGACTTCTAATTCAAACTGAAACTGGAAAACATCTCAGGAAACCAAATCACCTGCAGAACTTAGTTGCAAAGCAGAACAGCTTTCAGCAGAGGTTGAACACATTTTACAGTAGTTCTGCAAGAAGCACAGCGAGGTGCTGCCAATGGCACTTATACAAACATAGCCCTCGGGCTAGCAGGCACCAGGGAGCCGCAGGCAACAGATGGAGAACACCTCAGGTGGAAAGGAACCCCTGTTTTAAGAGCCTGGCCTAAGGAGTGTGGAGGTGATGGTGCCTGGCTCTCCCTCAGGCACTTCCTGTGCTCCATCTATGCTTTGGGACAGACTGCTGTATAAGTTATAGGTTAGGGATGTGCCTGAATCTCCTCAGATTAATTTGGCTCCATCAACCCTTCCTAGTACAAGGCATTGGCAAAACAGTCAGTTCCTTTGTTCAATCACAGATCTGAGCAAAGCAGGCAGTTACCAGGTCACAATACTTGTGTTCCAGCTACTGGCCAGGCTCAGAGTTCATACCTATGCTGAAATCAAAGGGCTGGCAATAACCCTACATACTAAATTGTACAGAATCAAGATGTTGTGGAGCTTCAGTCGGACAAGATGTCTCACATTTGCCAACAGTGACAGAGTTTTTCAGAACACAAGAACTTTTGCAAAAACATTGGAGGCTTCCGAGAACTTGTTTCCTTTCTCAGCCTCTTCGGAAACTAAGATGGAGCAAAGTGCTCTCAAAGTCACATCTAATGCTGGTATACTTCATATTCAGTTCATGGCAGGTATGTTTATGCTTTTGGGGGGCAAAGTCCAAGTATTATAACATACTGCTGAGATGCCACAGCTGTAAGTTTCTAAACAATTAGTACTTTTATCAAACAACAGAAGTTTTCAGAAGTTCCTTTTAGACTTTGTCAAGTCTCTTCCCAAATCACAATAAACAAATCAAAACCATCCTACGGATACTAGACTAGACAGACAAATCCTTGACCTGACCCAGGATGATGACTTAAAGGGCTAAAGAAAACACTCCTTCTGAGACCAAATTTTTACATGTCTTTTGACACATTTGGGTTTGTATTGCTGCACGACAGTTGCTCTTCATGGTGCTGTATAATGTTGATTTTGAGGCTTTTCTCTGCAGAGCTTCCCCCAGCCATCCTGTATGCACAGAGCTGACTACACGTACATAAACACAACGCTTCCCACTTTCTTCACTGAATTTAATCTCGGTCACTCAGCTATTTAATCCTGCCCTCCAAAATATCCCCTCACCCTTCCAATTTGTCATCAGCTGCAAGTTTTGTGAGTGTGTTCTCTGCACACTGAGTATTAACAGGACAGAGGAAAGGTAGGAAGAGCTAGATTCTTTGGGAATCCCACTGGATGCATTCCTACAGTTTGACACCAAAAGATCAAATACATAAATTGCAAGATATATTACAGTAGTTTTATGACTGTGTTCCCTGTCTTGCCTATGGGGAATGTTACACCAAGTATCCTGAAGTCAAGGGAGGCTGTATCTACTTCCACCTATAAAAACACAAAGAATGAAGTTGGTTTGACTTCAAAGCTAAAATGGATTGGGTAAACTGAAAAAAAGTGTGTTTTCAGTGCCTACTACCAATAGTTTTCTGACAAACTGAGTTAAGCTGACTGACAAAGTTATGGTCATAACCCTCCCCTGCCCACCCACTTTTTATTTTTAAAAGAAACCAATATTCTGTCATTTTCCATCCTTCTGGATCTTGTCCATCTTGGACAACTGGTTGCAGAAAACTGAGAACCATTCTGAAAACAGAGAACCAGGCTCTACCAAGTGTTCTACAGTATGTTTAACAGTCCAAAGCTCTGCAAACTTGCTCAGCTGAAGGAGGTTAAAATACTATGCCCTCCAGTGGCTTATTTTCTAACTCCTTATGTTGTCCAAAACCAGTTAATGTCTTCCGTGTTGACCAAAGCAGAAGGGATTACCACTGGGTGTTAGGAATGCCAAGCGGTGCAGTACTACTCTGAGGAGATCATCTCATCCAATGGATGCCATTCCCTCTCCCTGGCCCCAGGCCCCCATGCAGGCAGCACTGCAGGGGATGTGGCAGCCTTACCTGGGATCTCGTTGGCTATGACGGAGGGAGGGCTGGACTGGTTCGTGCTGACTTGCTGGTGGGTAATCATGTGACAGCACTGCGGCACCGCGTTGTTTACCATGTAGAGGGTGTCGGGGACGTTGGACATCCGCACCATCCGCAAACGCACGAGATCAGTCTGCTCCACCATCATCTCATCCAGCACGGACTGCAACGACAGGCACAGAGCCCTGGTGAAGACACCCGCGGCACGCGCGCGCGCTCCCGAGGCCAGCAGCGTCTACAGCGCAACTCGTCCAGCTCCCAGACTGCACTGGGCTCCTCCACAGCATCTTCTATGCCACTTCCCAGTCATGATCAGAGTTGAGTTTCAGAGCTTAGAGCAGGCAGGTGAATGGATTTTGGGAAGGTTGTTTTGTTTATTTTGTACATGTCAGATTAGAAGTAACCTTCTCAAGGCCAGAACCTCTGGAGAACATCTCAGACAATCACTGCCTACAGGCCTCAACTCTGTGCCATTGAGCAGAAGGCACCAGTCTGAAAATGAAATATGTTCCTCTCAGCTGTCTTAAAGAACAGAAGGGGCTTTCTATATACCCTTTTAAGATTCTCATTAAATGTTACATGGATTCATTTCAATAAACAGGAGGCTAACATGGGAGTAAAAATAAAAATACATCAGAAATCACTCATCTGCAATTTTTTGCAGTTCACAATAATTAAACTATGAATACGAGTATAATTACCAGGTAGTCAGTATGAGAGTCCTCCTAAGGTTAAACAGCTAATGATGCTTTTAAAAACATTAACAGCATAGTATGAAACTAATAGAAACAAGTAGGTTTCCTGATGGGGGTGTGGGGGAGAATAATTTAAAAAGCACTTTAAGATTACTACTAAAGTACTGATAATACCATATATACTTGAAAACTAAAAGAGTCAAAGCTTTTATCCCATGTTCTTTAACACTTTTTTGTTAGTTTTAACAACCCAAGACACAAACATAAAATTTTAACTGACTAGTCTTCCTTTGCTGTTGTAGTGCCACCTGGTGCTCTCCAACCTTTGCATCCAAAGTGCAAAGCAGTTTTACTTCTCCTTTCCCCTCAAAGAGTATGCCAGAAACTCAGACACTTAGAAAAATATTTTCTTTCTTAGGCACAGGGCAAAAGCTCAGAATTCACCACAGTAGCAGTCAAAGTTTAGAGGCAATGTGGATGTTCACAGCTTCACCTAATCCTCCTGTTCTGCAGTCACTTGCAGTGCTGGCACTCACAGGCTCCTGACTCAAGCCAGAGCCACCTTAAGTACTGGCATTAGTCAGCCACCAAGCAGGCTCCCGTTCTGTCAAACGGAACACAGCACGTTCCTGCCCCGCATGGAGCCATCGCCACCCTGCCACCAAACACCACCATCAGAGATGCTGCAGGACCTTCAGTTTGACAGTCCTCATGCAAGATATTAAACAGGGAAGCTACTGCCTGAGCAGGACACCAAGGACTTCAGTCAAATGGGACGTGAGATATTTATTCCATTTTGCGGAGGATTGAAAGAATTTTGGATATGTTCCGATTCAAACAAGATGATGAAATATCAGAGTCCTCTGCTGAGTGGAATAGCTGTTCTCCACCCAGCTCTGGTGGGAGCTGGGGAGCCTGAAAGACCTGGCACCAATGTTGCTGATTAGCTGCAAACTGGGACTCTCAGGCCTCACCTTGCCATCCGCCTGCCAGGAGGGCTGCCGAGGAGCTGGGCCGGCCAACTGGCTGGAAACCAGGGAGGTTTCCCTCAGAACGCTGCTTTGTTTCCGCTGGAATTTCATCAAGATCTGTCTCGCAAACATTTCAATTTTGACAAAAGAAAAATTTTGTTGAAATTTTTCTGACCAGTTCTAGACACTTGAGCCTGATGATCAATCTTGTAAATCTTGTTAAATTGAAAATGTTAGTATTTTAGGCCAGTACATGCACAGAGAGACAAAACATACCAAAATCTTTGCCTGTTTATAGAACCCCCCGATGACTCCAACTTAACCACAGTCATGTTGTTAATGATCATTACCTTAGCCTCCTCCACATACGGTGAGAACAGTCTTGGCCGCACATATATTCCAGCATTTTTTTGCCGTAGCCAGGCATTTGATTTTCCACCTTCTGATGTTGGTAGCATGTCTGAAGGAGGAGTACTAATAAGGCCTCTCTTCATCTTTAAGAATCAAGAAAGAGTTTTATGGGGTGTTAAATATAAATATGGGAAAAAATATGCAAGAAAGGCATTCCTTACATTGAATCCTTAAACCACTGATTTTTCTTTAGCCTTCTTTAAAGAACAGAAAAGTTAACCAGAAAAAGTTATACACACATTACTCTGAGCAATAACATTTTAAGAGCTAATCCTTGAAAAAGGTAAAAAAAAAAAAAAAAAAAAAAAAAAAAAAAACAACACAAACCCCTGAATATTGTAGAATCTTAAGTTCAAAGAACCCAGAGATGCCATCTCTATGACTACTGACTTACTGCATCACTCAGTACTTCACTGTTCATGGGTAAGATGTGCTCAATGCGGACAAAAGGTAAAAGTGGAGACAGGATCTCTCTCAGCTCCTCAATGTCAAGATCTCTTCTCTTCACCCCTCTTTTGTTCACACTGTGAGCAGTACCACTGAGTAAATTAGGCTCTACGGGAAGGAATAAAAAATACTAACATCAAAAAGTTTAAATAGGAAAGCAGAAATTTCTCTAACTTCCTATAAGCCCTGTAAAGAAAATTCTAATTTTAAATCTGCAGTGCTTATCAGCATTATTTCACAAAACTACTTCATGCCTTGAAATCTGCTATGAAGCATCCATAGAGACAAGTTCAGTTTATAGGAGCATGGGTCATTTGCACAGCTTCAGTTTCAAAGCATAAGTCAGGGAGAAAAGACAAAACCAGTATTTGGGATAAACATTTACAAAAGCTCTACCAAAAGCTATGCTATGAAAACATTTGTACCTCCCTGCTAGCAGTTCCTCCAAGGACTCTTCCCCACAGCTACCTTCCCTTTCCCCAGCAGTTTCCAGATTTATTTCTGGCAGATGAAAGCCTGAGGAGTCCACTGGGATAAATTATTCCAGCCTCCTTGTATATCCCACCTGAGTGACAACTGTCTCAAGCCCAGTCACAATGCTCTCATGGGCACAGGGTGCATATTTGTGCCAAGCGCGGGTATCATCCTGGAGACTGCGAGATGACGATGTATGACACACTCTGGTCCTTCTTGGGCCTAATCTGACAGGATTTGGCATAGCTCTTACTTTTACTTTTGCTTATCATGTTATCTGATGATCCCAGTAAAAAGGAATTATCTGTTTACCTAATGACCACCACAGACCAAGAGGCTACACAAACTCCAAATGAGGAACTTCTCCCTGGCCCCCCCATCAAGGTCTGTTTACTGCTGGGCAGACTCCAATACATTCCAATGTCCCTTATGACAAACACAAAATCTTGTTTTGCAAACAAGAGGTTAATACTTCAGCAGGTCACTGAAAGCACCTTTTTTTAACTGACTTCTTGTTGCATTTCATACAATATATCCATGACAAAGCAACTGTATCACTAGCTGTCACAATGGATTTCAAAAACCTGGCCAGCCCTCCAAAGACAGTAGCCACAGCAGCAAAACTCTGTTTTCACACAGGCATGTCTTCCCTCTCTGCTTCTCTCACTGTACCATCTGATTGACACTTCACGGTGGGGCTGATCTACAAGCTACTTACATTTGTCATTTGGAAAATACGTATTTAACCTACTCCAACACATAAAATTCCTCTTGAAGTTGTCACTATAGCAAAAATATGCATCCGAGATAATAAAAATACATTTACATCTACATCAGGAAAAAAAACTAATGCCACTTGATGTCTTGTTCCTCCCTACCACAGATTTTTGTAGGATAAAGGTACTCAAACTGAAGTGAAAAGCTTACACAGTAAACTAAGACTGCTGTGAGAAGCCTGCATGAGCACAGAAAAGTACAAGATACTGCAGGAGGGATTTTAAAAGAAAAATAATTCTGAGACAACAGGAAATCAACCAGGCTTAAAAATCAGACAATCATAGAGGTTGAAAGGACCTCTAGAATCCTGGTCCAGCCACAAACACTGTCCCCCTCCTCCCACCTTTCCAGGCAGGGTAGAGCAGGCTGCCCTAGACTACGTCCAGTTGGGTTTCGAAAACCTCCAAGGATGGAGACCCTGTAACTTACCTGGGCTACCTATTCCAGTGTCTGGCCATCTTCACCGTTTGTTTAAACAGAATTTCCTGCAGCTCAGTTAATGCTTCATTGCCTCTCATCCTGTCCTGGGTGCCAAGGAGTGTGGGGCTCTATTTTCTTTGCTTCCTGATGTTAGATATTTATAGACTTGGCTGAGATTCCCCCCTAAGCCTTTTCTACTTGAAGCTAAACAATCCCTGCTCCCTCAAAATGCCTGTGTTTTCATTGTTAAGAGAACAAAAGCTTCAGAAAATAAGAGCATTTGTTTAGTTTTGACCATACTATGAACAAAGTATATTAAATTCCTTTAAGTTATAGATTACCCACAAAAAAGAACTTCCACATATTTTTGTGTATTTGGTTTAGTACTATGTGATTTAAAGGATTCTCACCTCGATCTGCTATTCTTTTCATCAGCTGGTGTTCTCCCCATTTAATCAGATACTTAAGAATATCTTGTTCACTTGCCTGGTAGAAAGAGAAAGTCAGCCATCCATATATGCTTAATTTAAATGATATACCAAAAGTAATTTTTAAAAAATCGCATAGGTCTTTTACAGCTGTAAAAACCCCACAACTGTATTTGTGCTTTATGATCAGCTGTCCTCCAAATATTTTTGGGTAGTATTCCTAGCACATCACCACCACGATTTTCTAGATTCATGTCATTTACTGAATCGCTAGGAAGAAGGAAAAAAAAAAAAATTCTACAGAAGGAAGAATTTTGCCTAGCATGAAAACTTAAAAGGTGTTAAATTTGAATGACTGGAGTTAATTAAAAGGGGAAGTTCTGACACTGGGTGTTTGAATCTCTTGTTCAACATGACAAATTCAGCATCTGTACAGACTGGAAACCTATGAAAATAATCAAAACAGCTAAATTATAATCCAACACTTTTATTGTGTTGGATAAAATAAACACAATTTAACACTATAAACAACACAACTTTGCTTTGTTCATACACATATACCTGTGCTAACGACTCAACATTTGTCATGTTCTGAAAAATTCAAACTTATCTAAGCAATTTCTTAGCAACCAGCGTAAGAAATTTAGTTATAATAAAAATTCTCATGGAAGATAAAGCGTACTGTTACTGTAATCCCCAAAGAGCTTGAAGTAAAGCAAACTTTAAAAAAAAAAAAACAAAACTTTAAATAATCCTTAGTATTTATACTTTAAAAAAAAAAAAAAAGTAAGATTGGGTCAGGTAAAATTAACAAACTATAAAAGGCTGGTCATCACTATAAAGATATCTCCCCTGAAGAGAGATGGCAGCAAAAATCCACAAGCTTTCTATTAGCCTGTATGGTTTCCTCCCACTAATACCATGCAATCACTGAAGGAAAGTCACAAAAAAAAAAAAAAAATTCTGCAGCTCTTTCCAGAAAAGGTATTTTTATGTCTCTCCCCAAAATAAAACCTTCTGAATGATGAACTAGTTTACTAGCTTCCACTGCCCCCAACTAAGATGTACACTGTTACAGAAAAACTACTACCACCACATAGTCTCGCACTAAAACCATGCAATCACTGAAGGAAAGGCACAAAAAAAAAAAAAAATTCTGCAGCTCTTTCCAGAAAAGGTATTTTTATGTCTCTCCCCAAAATAAAACCTTCTGAATGATGAACTAGTTTACTAGCTTCCACTGCCCCCAACTAAGATGTACACTGTTACAGAAAAACTACTACCACCACATAGTTTTATAGAACGCTTAAACATGCAAGGCAAGTGTTAGGTTCAGAAATGCTTCACTTAAAATAACTTGCAGCCATTTCTAAGTTATTATGAGCCTTCTAAGCAATAGCATATACCACCAGTTTGGGTTGTGCTACAAAGAACAAAATAGTTTTCTTAATTACTACTTCAATTTCATTTTTACGTGTTATAAAAGGAACACCCAGTGTGCATAAAAACACACTCTTACCTACAATTTAAAATGAGCTACTCACAAGAGTTTCTTGTAATAGTATAACATGCCCTGCTTCAAGCAGGACCAGCTGTATTCTGCATGCAGGTTACCTGTAAATAGTCAGACTGAATAGCTGTGAGCAGGTGGTCCTTGTTGAGCTCATAGAAGACATCTGAAGTCATGACCTGGGTAAACTCCTCACAGAGGAAATGTAGTGCTTGACGATGTACCCACTTGGAACCGTACGGCTGAGAGCTCCACTTCAGAATGGCAATTAAGGTGTCCAGTGAGATGCTCTCAGCAATAATATCTTCACAGCCTAGGAAACAAAAGCAGAAGTCAATGATGTTGTTACAGAGGCACTTTGATCCTGAAGGAATAATATAAATGGCTAAAACTGCAATATAAAGGGTTATACAACTCCCAGTGAGAGTAAAACCAGACGTGCCCTACAGACTATGGCTCCAAATGGGCTTAAATTCTGACTAAAAGTATAATTTTAATAATGATTTAGGATTCCAGGTATACAGTCATCTACCTTTTAAAAGGACATTAAATATATCTGCTGACGTGCCTGGATGAACAACTGGAAAGCTGGTTCAGACCTACTAGAACCTTCTTTGGTTGATCTAAATTAGCAGACTTGAACACATTTTAAATTTGAAGCTTTTGGTCTTGAGTCACCCTTGTTTGCACCAGATTAAGAGAAGCTGATAAACCATAACAGAGATGGGACTTTTTATCACTTTCCACATGGACCCTCCTGATACAGACCAAGCAGAGGAGCAGAAACTAAAGCTGACGTATTGTTGGTGCGCCGCTACTCAGCACAGGATGAGGGCAGCAAAGGATCATTTTCTGGCTCATGAGAAGGCAGGAAGCAGCAGTCAGTAGCCAAGTATTCTGTTGTGGTGAATCTGCTACAGTTTTTTTGTACCCACCGCTGCATTAGGATTTACTCTTTCACAGAGTGTTTTCTGAAGAAGAGACGAGATATTTTAAGTCTCCTGAAGGGAGATGGAGCGGATTTAGAAGAGATGAGGGGAGCTGTGGGTGGGCTGAAAACACAGGTACATGGAGTTACTGAGTTCAGACAGACTGTACCAAGATGTCGATTACAAAGTCTCCAATAGCGCTTTGCTGATTTCATTTGTACATCTGTTTTATATATACAGAGAATATAACTTCTATTTGTACTATAAAGATAGCAATTTAAAGAAAAAAAATCCTCTTCTAGAATTATACATTCCAGTCTCAACCCACTACAGCCACAAAATTACAGCTGTGCTTATGCCCATGAGAGGTCCCTGGACAATTCAGAGCAGCATGCTTACATTGCAATTATTTTACTTTTTATATGTCATCATTTTTTTCTCAGTTTCAAGGATATTTAAAAACTAAACTCTGACAGCTGTTTCAAGAACCATGTTTCATTACTGAGTTCTTGGATTAAGCTGAGTAAGACAGCATGGTAATCTTAACCTCTGTCAAGACAAAGACCAAAGAGGATCTCCTGATAGTACATATTTTTGAACTGGTTGCATACATGTAAGACACAGTATCAGCAATTAATAGAATTAAAAGAAAATCTTACTTTTCTACATAGGCCTGCATATAGAATGTGTTGATTCAATTTCTGTTGCAATTAATGATGTGAAGCTTAAGTGATAAAGAAGTAAGTAGTAACAAGTCAGCATGCTACTTCAAGTAGAAGGGTATCTGTCAAAGGAACTACTACTTAGGAGCAAAGTCACTGAAAAGGGAAACAAACAGTAAGGTAAAGAAGGTGGTACTAGGAAGCAACAGCTTAAACACGAGGCAAGTTATAAAGTTACCTATCCTATTAAACACATGTATTTCTACTTAATACTATAAAAAAGCCAGCATCTTAATTATGAGAACAATATTCCACCATTAAAGTTTTCTAAACTTAAGTATTAAAAGCCCCCAACAATTAATATAATAAATACAGTCAATGCTCAGTGAGAATGTTTGCAGCAAATTCCAGGAACATATGAATGTATGCATGGTTTTGGAATATTTTTTTTTTTGTTTATTTCCTAAAGGAATTTGAGAATAACGACTCCCCCTGCAACACTAATAACTTTTACACCCATTCACAGTTCAACTTTCCTCAATAAACACCTGCACGATTTGTTTTTCAGATGCACACTTCACCTGAGAAAAGGAAGGCCATGTATCAGTGCAGCCTCTGACAGCAGCTCTAGCTAAAGTCTGAGCGATGTGCTGGAGGCAGCACTACGCTCTCCAGCCCAAGGCAGACTCCACCTGCTTCTGACAAAGGACTAAGTGTTGAGTCAGGTTTCAACAAATCTGCTTTGTCCTTTACCATTACTGAAGGAGCACAGCACTTCTCAAAGCTGCCTATTACCTTTAAGTTACACCTTACTATGACTACTACAAGTAAGAACAGACGTCTTACCATACCTCTTGACCTCTGACCTGCATGAAGAGGACAAGCTTAAAGTGTGCTGTGAACACGCAGCAAAGATTGGGTTTACCTTAATAAAAAAAGCTCAATATACTTCAGCATGTGCCAGAAATACAAGTAAATTAAGCCTGAAGCTTTCTACTTCAGATCCATTTTTACTTACAACTTCCCTTACATTTTTACTTCTATAGGTAATGGCTGAAATTGTATTTAACTTTGTTGTGCAAGTGCCTCTTATCTTTCCTTCTGGGGCTCAAAAAGGAAGCTAAGTTAGCAGCAGATGCGGTATGGTGAACGAAAGCTAACCATGACCAGTTGCAGGATGCTTAGAAGTGTTCTTAGAAGAGAAGTTTGCTTCCCTGAGTAAGAAACAAGTTGTTTGAAAACAACTCGCTTGAAAACTTACTCTTGAAACAGCTCCTTAGGGTCATCCTAACACAACTTTTTGCATGTAGTTACTCTGTTTGCATGCAAGCTGACTTCAGCAGCTGCCTACCTCGCCCTGAAGCCTACAGAAGAACATGTAAGGACTGCTCCATTTCAAAGGCAGTATTTAAGCCTCTCACTGAAGTCAGTCATGAGAAAACTCAAACTGTAAGAGCAAAGAGACTTATCTCAAAGTGAATGCCATCTGACATTTATTTTTGAAACAATGTGAAATGCAGCCCTGAAGATCTGACCAATTTATTAGCATTAGCTCAGTCTCAGTTCTGTCAAGCCCAGTTATTGCACAGCTACAATAATATGACATCACAGAATCATAGAATCACTATGGTTGGAAAGGACCTCTAGGATCATCAAGCCCAACCTTCATCCCAGCATCTCCCTAACCACTAGGCCACAACCCCAAGTGCTACATCTACTCATTTTTGAAACACCTCCAGGGACTCCACCACCTCCCTGTACAGCATGATCCAGTGTCTAAGCACTCTCTCAGTAAAGAAACTCTTCCTAATATCCAAACAAAACCTCCCCTGGTGCAATGTGAGGCCATTTCCTGTCATCCTATCATCAGTAATTTGGGAGAAGAGACCAATGCCAGCCTCACTACAACCTCCTTTTACATAGCTGTAGAGAGCAATAAGGCCTCCTCTCAGTCTCCTCTTCTACAGATTAAACAACCCCTATTCCCTCAGCTGCTCCTCATAAGGCATGTTTTCCAGCCCTCTCACCAGCCTCACTGCCCTTCTCTGGACCCACTCCAGCATCTCCATGTCCTTCTTATCCTGTGGTGCCCAAAACTGGACACAGGACTCAAGTCGCAGTCTCACCAGTGCTGAGTCCAGGGGCACGATCACCTCCCTGCTCCTGCTGGTCACACTGTTTCTGATACAGGCCAGGATGCCACCGGCCTTCTTGGCCACCTGGGCACACTGCTGGCTCATGTTCAGTCTGCTGTCCACCAACACCCCCAGGTCCTTTTCCACCTGGCAGCTTTCCAGCCACTCCTCCCCAAGCCTGGAGCGTTGCCTGGGGTTGTTGTGACCCAAGTGCAGGACCCGGGACTTGGCCTTGTTAAACCTCACACAACTGACCTCAGTCCATTGCTCCAGCCTGTCCAGATCCCTCTGCAGAGCCTTCAGACCCTCTAAGTGGGAGTGTTGGTCTGCTAATTTCATGTCATCTGCAAATTTAGAAATTTACATTCAATCCCTTCATCGAGGTCCTTGATAAGGATATTAGACAAGACTGGTCCCCAAACCGAGCCCTGAGGGACACCGCTTGTGACCGGTTGCCAACAGGATTTAACTCCGTTCACCGCAAGTCTCTGGGCTCAGCCATTCAGCCAGTTTTTAAACTGCCACCAGCTTCTCCAGCAGAATGCTGCAGGGAAATGGTGTCAAATGTGTTACTGAAGTCCTGCTGGCTGGAAATCATCACCTGGTATCATCAGGGGAAAAGCTCATTTAAGATGCCTAGAAAATGAAACAGACCCTTTTCCAAGTAATTTTAGCAATGTGTCAGAACTGTGAGTTTATTAAAAGCATTTCTTTCAAAGTAAGCACGAGATAATAATTAAAGAGTTTTCTGAACATCTAAATAAATGGGGGCAGCTCAGTTCTAGCTATGGAAGGAATCCAGTTTCTCTTCTTCTTTGGCAGAAGGTTTTTTTGCTGTAACAGTCAGCTACTTGGCAAAAAAAGCAGTCACCCGATAGCCACAATATTGTTCTTCACAGTAGAAAAGAGCATTTTTTTTCTCCTGTGAGTACTATTTCATAATATTCAGGCAGCAACAGCCTTTCCAAGATCTATTTGCAATATGCCGAAGTGATCCACCAAAAGCTTATGTTATCTTCCAGAGATTCAACTTGCACTCTAAAGAAATGAAAGATGATTATAACGTTTTGGAGCAATGAGGGTATTCCATGCACTCCTTTTGCTGGATACCAATAGGTCCTGCCTACAAACATGTCCTTCCTGCTTCCCCAGTTGCCTCTCAAATGCAATTCCAAAAAGATTTAAAAAAAAAAAAAAAAAACACCAGCTTGAGCCCAAGTTTAGCATGCTACCTAGTAGCTTGTGAATCTTATCAAGACAGTTGACAGACCTACTAGAGACAAATTAGGTGCCTTCAACAGTTAGCAAAAGTGGAAGGAAGCAATGTGCTTATTACAAAATTGTTAAGCTTGATTTAACTCATTCTGTCATACAGACCTTTCCTCTAAACTTATGCAAACCAGCGAAGCCAGTTAAAAAAAAATAGTAAGAATTCATATTGACACTGAACTGGAGTCCTGAAGCTATTCAATGTTTTCTTAGGTTTGTCACAGAGACCATGCTGGCAATCAGGAACCATACTTTTTGAACTTGCTGGCATGTAGAGAACAGTTCAGAGGCATGACCTGTAGCTAGTCTGGACTACACCACGTTCGGAATTTCCAGAGATGCTCTCCTCACACACCCATGAGCACCCTTACTGCTCTAAGATTCTGATGGGAAGAGAAAGGAAAAAAGTTAGCCATTTGTCCAGCCTCTTTCCAGTGTCTTACAAACACAAGGCTGCAAATGTCTCCTCTATTTTCTAAGGATTCTTTAGCAGGATGGGAGCAGTCATGGAAGCTAACTCCCTTGTATATTGGTATTAAACGAGATTGTCATCTTACACTCCACATGATCCACTCTGTCACAGTGGTGCTTGGGTGGCCACTCAATGAACTAGTCGACCAACTGCTGTTGATTCTGCTTCCAGCAACATTAGATCCCCAGTAGCACAAACTCTACTGCCAGCACAGAGAACAGAAACAAGGAGATTATTGCAGGAGAAAGGGCAGCAGTGCCACTTTTGACAGCCAAAAAATCTGTGTCAGATTCATGTAACCTCACACAACTTGAGATGCAGAAATAGGAATTCAGGTTCTCCACAGCAGGTGACAAAACATCAGTTGCAAAAACAGTAAGAGCAAGTCAGACGACTCACATGCTGCACACAGGAAACTACCCCTCTTAAACTGGCTATCACACAGGCAGCAACTGCAACAGCCTCTGCATTCATACAGCTGCATTGTAAACAAGGGATCTTGTTCAATCTCCATTTTCTGGATGCAGACTGACTTTCCCAGGTTATTTAATGTTTATTGCCTCCCGGCAGCACCATATTTGCTGTTTTAAAGGAATGATACAGGTCTCTAGCTTCTTGATGTTTTAGTGCTTTTCTTTTCCCAAATTGTTTAAAAAAAAAAAAAATCTTTGGAAGGAGATTAAATTGATAGGTAACCGATGCCAAGCCTGTGACTTGCAGGTGCATTGTTTTCTACACTTCAGAGCCCTAAAGCAAAGAAGTTTTGTATACTTGAAGGTGCAAAATGACATTAATGTTTTGCAGGAAAAAAACCCCAACCAACCAAACAAGACTTAAGTAGCATTGGAAGTAAAGAAGGCTTCAATGGGCATTAGTGATCAAACAATGTTGAAATCTGCTGCTAAGTTCAATACCTCTTTAAGCTATTTTTAATCCTTCTGCTGATTTTTTCTAAGCACAAAAAAATTTAAAACATTTGTGTACTCCTGTCTTGGAAGGCTGAATTCAGAGTACATCTATTATGACCCTGGTAAAGTATACAGTTGTTTGTTTTTTTTTTTTTTCTTTATTCAAATACAAAGCTGACGACTTTATAGCACTTCAGATTAACTGTTAGAGGAGAAAAAAAAAACCAAATGATCTGAAGGCTAGGTCAGACAGCATTCTGTGTTATGCTAACCATCCTTTCACAGTGAAAACCCTTAAGTTACGTCAAATCCAACACAACGTATTATCCAGCCATTTGAAATAGTAATCTAGGGAAATATTGAAGTATTTACCTAGGGAACACCTGAAAACAATGCAACTAGTATTTTAAAACTTTTTCATCTATGATTAGACAGTTATAAAGCTGTTAAACGTTCTAAGATATTAACAACTAGATTTTTGAAGTTGCACGTTTAGCCAGAAATGTAAGGTAATTGTTACATATTTAAAGCAGTCAATATTTGTGGCAAAAGCTCTTTAACATTCTCTCTCCCAAACAATGAGGACAAATTTACTTTTCTTCTCCTACCGCATGCAAAATGCATGAATTTAGGAAGCCTGAAATGTGCATCAACTTTTCAGGGATCACCGCCAGTATCACTGTTCAAGCTGAGCACCTCCTAGAACACAGCTGACTGAAAGAAGCCTGGCAGCAGTGATCAGATCTGCTCCTCTGCAACCTATGGCATTGCATGTAAGTTTTATGCGCCCAGCTGCACAACACAGTCAAATTCTTCATCCTGGCATACAACCCTGGAGTGCAACTGCCTTATGGAAGATCCTTTCCACTTCCTGCTTTCTCCAATGTTTGTATTATAAAACCTAAGCAATAAATTCAGGCTTGAGTATAAATGAATCACTGTAAGGAAATAATAGGTCAGATTTATGTTAATATTTACTTAATCATACCAAATTTATTTTAAAGTTTTAATTCCAGACTAGTTCTTTTGAGCATTCCTATTACACTGGTACATAACTGACACACTTGCTCTAATCTTGCCACAATACATTTGTGTGTATTCAAAACTGCTGCTGTGGGCTTCCTGGCATTTCAGTATGTCAGTCCTGCTGAGATCAAGGGTACTTTTGATGTCAAGCAATACCTGCCTCTAGATCAAAGGCTGAGCTACTGAGTATGGCTTTAAAATAAAGTTTCTTAGTTATTATTCTTGTCAAGGGTAAAGTCAACACCTAAAGTAAAAGGCAAGGAAGAATTATGAAACTAAGTTATTTCTTGTCAATTTTACTTTAGAAAATTTTCTGACAGAAAAGATTCACAGGGAAAACTACTCCAAGAGGTCTCACTATCCAAAAACCTGAACAGAAAAACACCGTACCACCACGTCAGTGAAATTATGCATGACAGTGAGCAACAGGGCCAAGACGCAGAAAAGGATTAGTGTATTTAATATAACTATCTAATAAAATTAAGATACCTGAAAAGTCAAGTTTCTGTGCAACAGCAGAGGATGTGGCAGCACAGTAAGACTGAAAGGGGGGATTATTTTAACAACGTATGATGAACAGGACTAGAGAACTGATCTTGTTTTAATAACTGTGATACAGAAGAGGAAGGGATAAGTGATTTTAAACCTGATCTTTGGGAGCCAATGTGTTAAAATTATTGCACTAGTACAATCTGCTGAGAGCTGCAAGGTAGCATGAAGACACAATGGCAGGAGCTGAGTGCAGAAATGAGCAGGCAGCACACAGAAGTGTTCCACTTATAGATGTGCTTGAACCTGCTGGAGAGGGCTCTAATCCTCACAGCCTCTGTGAAAGCAGCAAAGAGTTTCAGTTTTTGATAAATACTGCAGCAGCCCTAACACCAGTCTTAGTCCTGTTAGATACAAATGGGTTTCAGTATGATCAGCTCTACAGATGAGACACGCTTGCTGATTAATGTTTATTCAAATTAGTTCATTCAAATATGCAATTCAGTTTCTCTTGGAAGGGAATTGACGATCATCAGCTGAAATAAATCAAGCTGAAGGCAGAGTAAATCATAAATAAGAATTGCTTTACATGAACAGTAAAGATTCCTAGTAAGTACCCAGAATATTACTGACTTCATGACAGGGAAACCATCTACTAAAATGTAACAGTCAGAAAAAGGATTATCACTGTCTTAGGAATGGGAACATTTCCATGGAAAGAGACAAAGCTGAATCATCTGACGAAATTCAAGAGAAATGACAACATCTAGATACTGAGAAAGGTCCCTGAAGACAAATCAAACTAAAATCTGTTGAAAAACAAAAAAGCTGATCAGAAGCTTTAAAATACAGCAACTTCACCTGATACTCGGTTACAAGTACCCAGCCAAAAACTGAGTAAAAGTGAGCAAAGTGACTTGGAAAGAATAACCAGACTTATGTATAATGAGCCCAAAATATTTTCCAGGAAACCAGGGAGACAAGCTTTAGCAAGTTTTCAGTTGGCTAGCATGAGTGAATTGAATCAAAAAGCTTGAGCTGGGGGTGTGGAAATCTAGAGAACAAACTTAAGACACTAGCTACTGCAAAAGCCAAGTGATGGGATCAGTCAGAACTTGGGCAAAACCAGACATGTGCAGCACAGAAGAGTAGAAAGTGCTGTCAGAAGACCAAGCTAAGACTCCATAAGAACTGCCTTGCACAGTGGTCTATGACCGCTATACAATGCTGCCTCTTCTAGATGTTATGCAGAGTGATGCTAGAAGTCAGGTATTTGAGTGACAGCTTCCAGCACAGAAGTATGCTAGCTAAGAAATCGGGGAATAGGAGGGATGCTACTGAAACCAAGATCCCTCAACTACCTCGTGTTAAGTATTACAGTAAGGGAGGACAAGGTGCAAGGCTTTGGCACTGTTAACTGCTGAAATAAGAACGGTGGCCACTACTAAAGAGCTTACTTTGTTATGTCATCTGTTAGTCAAGTGGAGGCATATGGTCTTCCCTGATCAAATAAGCTTCCTTTTAATTCTGGTTATAAGATTACACCAGAACAATTCCTCAGTGTCAGCACAGTTCCAATGACCTAAACATGAACTCAGCAAATTAAGTATGAAACTATTAGGTACTGACTTCACTGGCATATACAGACTTTCTACAGGCTGCTTACTGCCTGCTTTCTCCTGTAGCTCAGGAATGCAGCACCAATTTGTAAAATCCTAATTAGTTCAAGTTAACATCTAGAATTTAAGTGTACCTGAAGGGTTGATAAATTTACATTAGCTAGTATTGGATAATATCATAAATTGCAACTCCTGAGTGATTTTTCCTGCATTTCTCCCCTGTGCAGAACCACCCCTGCACTCCACAGCTCACTACTTTTGTGGCTGGACACAGACTTACCAGGTGAAGACAGACAGACCTCTGAAGCCAACTGCATCCCCCTAACTTCTCCCAGTGATCACCTACAAAACACTAGTTTTGGTTCATCCAGAGGGCCACCAAGACCCAGCCCGTGCTGCTGCTATTGCTGGTTCCAGCCACTCAAGCATGGTACTGAGGTGCTGCAAGCCCAGTAAAGCTCCTGCTGCTGCCTTCC
>NW_008596980.1:0-11659 GCF_000691845.1 Merops nubicus | reverse complement strand
CCCCCCCCCCCCCCCAAAGCAATGTTGGTGCAAAATCTCCAGAGCAGAGTTAAGATCTCATTACCACTGACCCACAGAATACACATTCCAGAGCAGTTCTGCTCTGCAGCGCATTACCAAAAGAGTGCCAGTTTAGGACACACTGATCCAAGCATGCTCAACTTAAGGCAAGCAGAAATAATGAAACTCAGCATCAAATAAAACATCAGTTCTCTTTTTCAGCACTTTCTAACACTTAAAAGTTAAAAGCCATCTTCCTAAGTCTACCTAAGCTTCTCTGAAGTCCTCCAGCTATCACTGCTTATCTGCTTTGCTATAACTTACACTGCTTCATCAAGCACCTCCAGATCACAGTTGTTCCAGTTTAGGTTTCCAGCCTGAGGGAAAGAATTATACACTGTTCATTTATGAAACTCTGTTTTACTAAGGTCTTCATTCACAGTTTAATTCCCTCATCAGTATTCCCTGAGCACACTAAACCCTTTCAGTACTGGTAATACCTGCATGCACCAAAACTGAGGAACTGTGGCTTAGAGCAGCTTTTAAATTTCAGCTCATTTCCTTCTCTTGCTTTCAGCTGACATCCTGAGTTGTCCTGTTCTCAAATACTACCAGCTTGCAAATACTGTATAGGAATGAGTTTAACAGTGTAGTTCAGCTACAGTAAAACTTTTTGCCATTCCTGCATTTCATTCAACATTAAGTTTCTAGGTGTGCTTAGATGGGAACAACAAAAAAGCCCAAACAAAGAAAGATGCATAGATATCGGACAGGGTCCACAGGATCACCATGAATATGATCAAAGGGCTGGAGAACCTAACTTATGAGGAAAGATTGAAGGAGTTAGGTCTTTTCTCCCTGGGGAAGAGAAGGCTCAGGGGGACCTCATCACATAATTCCAGTACCTAAAGGGCATCTACAAAGAGGATGGATGGCCTCTCTTGAAAAGGAGCCACATGGGAAGAACAAGGGGAAATAAGTACACATTGCACTGGGAGACATCTCGATGCAACACAATTTTTACAGTGAGAACAATCATTCATTGCAACAGCCTCCCCAGGACACAGTACAGTCCCCATCACTGAAGCTTTTCAAGATGCAATGGGACAGGCTGCTAGATAATCGCATCGAGGCTCCCCTTCCCACAAGAGGTTGGGCCAGATGATATTTTGGGCCCCTTCCAACCTGGGCTGCTCTACGTTTTGACGATTCCAAGCTACGAATCCGCAATCCTGTAGTGGCATATCTCAGAAAACTTATCTCCTTTGTTTTCTGACAATTTTACTGCAGCACAATTATTTCAGCTTCCAGCACCATCTGAAAATCAGTGTCCTAAAACCAAACTCTACAGACAATACTTCTGATAGCTCTCCCATATTTATCACTCAAAGTTTGATGTAACTATCAGAACCCATTTTGTCTTCTTGCACTGCTTACACCTGCTTTTTTCTGTCCACTCCTTAAGGACTTCCCTATTTTACTGGTCTTCCTGATAGCTTGTATTATAAAGATTTCAATCTTGTCCAATTTCACATGCTAGCTAGAAGATATGGATGTATAGACCTACTATAAAAAGTTATTTTCTTAAGAAAATTAAACTACCTTAAACAAACCAGATTGCTGATATCTCAGTGAATTCTCCATTTCACAGCACAAAAGTAAAATTGTCATCCCCACCACAGCCTGAATCAATTGCCATATCCCATTATGTATGATATGGCTACTAAATAGTTCAAACCCAAACAGATGAAAAGGTAAGCAAAGCTCCTGTCACCAAAAGAGGGATTAGTTCACTGGTTAGTGCTCTGACACCACACCAGTGGCTGCAATATCCTAGTTCAGTCTCCACGTGCAGAAAATGTGTTATAGAGATTTGAGTGATCTTCAAAGATAATGGCCAAAAACGACTTTCTAAACTTTGTCTGAAAAGATTGACTGCCCCTGCCTCCAGTTCTGTACATCAAGAAACAGGTACTAAAGACATAGGATTAGTGCAATTAAGCCATTTAAATTTACCTTTGAACAGCAGACTGAAGGCTTGGTGTACCCTCTCTGACAAACTACAGAAATAAATCATTCAGGTTTGCAGCCTGGTTAACATATAGGGACACTTCATAACAAGTCTAAATATTTCCTCCTCTCAACAGGGATCTCTTGTATCTTTCTCCTGTTATTTACACCCAAAAACTGTTTTATAGATGAAAGCAGATGAAGATCTGAAATATCAAGACCAGTTATACATCCTTGACATAAATAGCATGCTTCAATAACAATGTGCAATACAGTTAAAAGATTTCACATGGCATTTCTTCTGTCTCTAGAAAACACAGGTGCATAATCTACAACTTATTGAAGGAAAAAGAAAATCCTTTTCTTAAAGGAATTTTCAGCTACTGCTATCAAGACAACAGACACACTTACATTGCAAAATCGCTAAAAAAATGTTCTACTAAGGCCATATCTTCTACAGCAAGGACAGCATTACATACCTTGTGCAAGCATGTTAAACTCCAGGAACAGTGCTATGTGATAAAGCTCCATAGCTTCTTCAGCCCTAGTCATGTTTAGTTTTCCTGCTACAAGAGCCTGAACTTCACTTAAACTGCCCACTGAAGGGCTAGAGTGCAAAACTGAGAGGTCCACCACGTCTGTATACATACAGTTCAAAATGACCTTAGCATATTTTTTTGGTATGATAGATTCATCCAATATAATTCTAGTTGGAGTTCGTAGAGTTCGATCTGTGATTTCTTCACCAGTTCGTATCCTCCTCTGCAGCAAGTGACGAAAAAATGGAGATCGTGATGAAATAATAGCTTTGTGAGCTCTGAGCTCTTCTTCTAGACAGCTCTGACTTCCACCAAAAGTTTCAACTAAGTCTGAGTTGGATGAAAAGCTAAGAACCACATCATAGTAGCACATGTAATCAAACAGTGCACGCATGTCAACATCTAAGGAATTTGGTGTTCCAAACTCTTCGCTAAGCTGCACAAGGATATCAACATTTTGGAATCTTGAATCCTCCATTCCAAACTCTCCTGTATAAAGGTAGTGTAACAAAGCAGAAAACATAGGCATATCTATGCCAGCTGTGTTAATATCCATTATTATTTCTGCCCCATATTCCGGCGAGGAAGAAAGCAGCGTCTTAAAAAACGGGCATCTTGCCGCCAGTATCGCACGATGCACAGGGAAACAGGTTTCTTGAAATATTAAGTCTACATCAGTACAATATTTGTACTGGTAAAGTTCAGCCATGTCTTTTTGTAGCGTCCTGGCTTCTGGTCTTGCCAAATTAGCTTGTAGATAAAGTTCCTTTAAGGCTGACGTCCCTTCGTATTCTTCTACTAACGCATTAACGTCTCTGACGTCCCAGCCTGAGAGGAGTTCCCGCATCTGCTTGGCATGGTCAGCAGAGCGGCTCGACTTCCGGCGCTTGATGAATTTCTTCTTGAGGGTGGCAAGGCCAGAGGTTTTCTTTTTCTTGTCTTGAGGTTTCTCATGGCCATGGTCAAGGCTATACAGCTTTGATTCGCAGCCATAACCTTGATGAGAATAGGATGATGTCCCTGAAGGCAAAAAGGAAAGTTGAACACATTTACTTACATTTAAGAGGAAGCTCTGTAACACCTAATCAGTCCATCAATGCCTCTGCAAATTACACCGGTTTTCTTTCTCACACACTTTTCTCACAATTCTACAAATTAGAAATCCAACTTAAGCTTTTTCTGGACATTAAGTGCAAAACTAATTTTTTTTTTTTTTTGCATCTATAAAGTTCATATTTTAAAAAAGAAATTATAGCAAATTTTAAAAAACAAAGAGTGCCAAGTGATTCAGCTCTGTGCCACATGGAGAACTTACTTAAGCAGGAAGAGAACACTGTGGTTATAATGTTACAAGCGTCATTGTATTAACTATAGGAAGTAAAAAACACAGTCTTTTAAAAAACTTACATGATCTCAGTGAAATAATAGCACCTCCCCCTTCAAAGTATTTCTCAAATTCTGTTATTCTAGCATTAGGTGTTGTTTGATCAAAAAAAGCATTGCTGGCATCAGACAGTTATCACAGACACAAGAAAAAAGGAAAAAAGAGAACACCGTACCAAAACATTCAGGGAAATTGAGGACAGTGAATTAATTTTCAATGCAAATTTAACAAGAAAGTAAAAATCCTGTCAATCAAGTAATGCCAAAAGTCAAACACGTAAAATTGGCTCCTTTCCACAGAACTATAGATGCCAATTTGTGCATACACCCCATTTAAAAGAATATTGAAAATATGTTTTAATCTGTTATTAATGTCCTTTGAACACAGCATTATACAATTAAAGTATACATCATTTTCCCCCTAAAAAAATAACTTATAAGGATGTTATGAACCAAACATCATGAAATGAATAAAGGGATTCCCCTCAATGCTATCTGTGTGACATGCCCGACCTGTTCTGCCAGATGAACATTTCTCAACTGTCAGTTTGAGCCTAGCTGCACATACAGTAACATTGAGTGTAATTTAGTAAGAAAAAGAGGAATTAGAATCTGAATTCCTAGAAGCAGTGGAAAACTGAAGTAACTTGTTGCCTTTTTAGGCAAGTTCAAAGCACATCCAACCACCAGAGTTATTGGGGCCTTTTATAACTTGTTCTATCATTGCTCTCTCACAGTTCCATTTGTTTCATGTAGATTTGATGTGAAGCTCTTTTGACAGCGATGTTACAGGCCAGACTGTCAAAATACAGTGTTTTAGACACAATGTTATTTCAGGTAAGTATTTCTTGAACTTTGAAATAATCAGGTATAACACTCAATATAGGAGCAATTGAAAGTTGTATTTAAGAGCACGGCAACTGTAGCAATCTAAGATTTCTATAAATTGTTTTATTATTTATACCTCAAAAATCCTAAGTAACCTTACGTATTGGCTTTTATGCCTAGCTAATTAAAACTCCCTCAAATCATACAAAGCAATGGTTTTACAATTCACCTGTTAGTGAAAAGATTGGGAAGGAACTTTGCTTTTCTTGAAGAAAAACCTCTAACCATTTTATCCATGCTATATTAAATTTTGCTTTATTGGGCAACATGTTAATAATCATACTGAAATTTCAAGACATTAAAAAAATATATTTTAATGAAGAGAACACCATTAACTCAAGACAACTTCAAAGAGGTTGTGTTACAAAAGGCACCATAAAAATTCCTTCCACATGCTTACTAGGTATTACAATAGAAAAGTAGAGATTCAGTCTCCTGCTGATAAGAGTCAAGCCTAGAATTTCTGTTCCATTTAAAGAGTATCAATTACATTTCACAATAAAAGGTATAACTACATTTTGGTCACTCTATAATGATAGATTCTGCTCCAGAAGAACGTGCCAGCTCACTTCTATTCAAAGTATTTTGGATTCTAATGGCAAATTTCAGTATGCAGAATGTTCTCCTACATTCCACTAAAGAAAAACTAGGACACCTCAAGTCTCAATTTCTTTCTTCCCTGAAGGTTGCTCCGAGGTATTACTTGCACATGAATCACCACAAGTTACTACAACACCATTCAAACCTCTGTGTTCCCATAGCTGCTTAGAAGATTTAACTTCAGAAGTACATTGAACAGTGCCATTAACCCTTACAAATAGATAAAACTCCTATAAAAATGCCACCACACAACTGCTTTTTACCAGAGGCAGAAGTAGAGATGCACCAGCATGGCCCCTCTGGGTTCACAACAGCTCATGGCTCTGTATCCCCCTCAAAGAACAAATTTTAAAGAGCATCTTTTTCACCTGCCTGTAATCCTTCATAATAGGAGCACTAGAAATAGGAAACAAATTTATTCCCCGTTTCTACACTAAAACGAACCAATCTATTAAATGATGTTAAAAACTAATAGCTACTTCATGCCCCTAGACTATATCTAGCTTTCAACAGATAAATATTTACGAGAAACAGATGACTGCCAAGAGAAACTACTTGGGCACGTGACAATGAATAACGGGATCTGTCTATTCCTCTGCATGCCTACACATTTTAAAATCTAATTATAGAGCTCTATTTAAAAGTAAACATCTTGAACAGATGTACCAACCTAGAAAATTATGCAAAATCCTCCTCCTGAATGCTGTAGACAAAACAGCAAGGAGATGACTAGTTAAGCCCTTGCTACAACAAAAGTAATTTTTACAGGAAGAGCACCAGATTATTTTTACTGATTCATGTTCTCTTCATAAACTGTAAGCAAATTCAGCTTTAAGTCACCTAACAATGGGAGTTCATTCTATGAAACTACTGTGCTCTGCAAGATCAGTTCTCAGCTTTTAATATTCATCCTACATTTACAACATAGCATGGTGCAGAGCTTCAATGCTAAAGCAGCATGTCCAAAACAAATCCACAAGCCTGAATCCAGCTTCCAAGAACAAGGCAACCAATGCACATTATGCAGCTATTGTAACTCCAGTCTCCACATTTCCAGTTCTATTTTGGCGCAGTAAATAGATCTAATGCCTTCTACATTAACAAGTCTGTAAAAGTTGACTTAACATGAAAAAAATTATTCTGACAAGTTATGAAAAACTAATGTATTGATTCTAGGCTACATCTATTTTCTACTGAGACAGTTCCACAGACAAATCATCCGAACAAGAATCAAGATGAGAAAAAGCCAACACAAAGTGGAAAGAAGAGATGTAGGCTTGCGACGCAGGCAGCACCGTTACTCTACTAGCACACTCATTTAAGTGCCACCAGAGTATCAGAAGGTCTCAGCAGGAATTTTAACCAGAACACCCATTTGCCTTGTCTACAATGAGGCAGTCACGTGCTTCTAGACAGTTCTCCAAAAAGATTGCTAAGATTGTTCTTCAGGCTCTCAGGGTCGGGATATTTTTAACAAGTTTTATTTTTTCAAATACTGTTTTCTTTTAGATCCATCACATAATTATTCATTATTTATAGTGTGACACTACTTAGATCTACACTGAGGTCTTTTTGCACCAGACTGAAAAGCAGATGAAGGTAATACTTGCCCCAGTTATTACTGGGATAAGAAAAAACATTTCTTAAAGGGCCCTTCAACTCCCGTTTCCAGTTAAGCAAGGTCCTTGCGTGTTAAAAAGATAGTTAGGACAGCAGGTACCTCTATTCTCCATTTACAGGAACAGAAAAAGTACAAGAGAAAAAATTGTCTTCAATAGTGCTTGCTACTTTAACTGGCTTATTATCAGAGGCATCCCTTCTAGCAATAAGGAAGTAATTCACTCATACTAAGACACAATGCCAATACTACAGTGCATACTGATGATTTAATATGCTCTAACAGTTTCACAGAAAATCTGAGGAAGAAAAGTAGAAGATGGCAGATAGCATAAACAGATACCAATTGCTCTTGAACTGGGAAAACTATTATGCATGGTTTAATTATAAAAAAAAGTCCACTTAATTTTATTTAAATAACCTGGCATCCGTTTACTAGCAAATGACAGATTAACTCATTGCCTACATAGGCCAAAGCAGTCAGTGCAGAATTTCACACACGATTGAGCTTGAATGGATTCAAACTGGTGACCTAGAAAATAAAAGCTCTGCATAACATTACTGCAAGCAAATAAAGTCCACTGCATACACAATCCAGCAAATCACTTATGTAAGTGACAAGATAACTGAAAATAGTTACCTATGAATGTCTGTTGTGCCTGCGAATTTCCCCCTACCCTTGGGGAACACGAGTGTGGGTAGTTAGATGCATTAGCACCCATTTTCTTCAGTCACTCAGGCATTCCGCCTGCTGGCTCTTCAATGTATAATCCCATAATCCTTTATAAATCTTCAGTCCCAGGTCCAGCATTCTGTTCCCCCATTTCTGAAGAACAAAAACACCAGTAAGTTACTTCATTACTTTTTGCAGTAGGTATTATGTGACTCAGATAAAAGAAACTCAGCCTCCAGCACATAGTAACTTCATAAATTGAAACCTCAAACATTTCCAAGAGATCTTTTTTTTTTTTTTTTTGAAGGATTAAAACCAAGATCAAAAATGTTCCTCACCTCCCCAAAAAATCCAAACCATTCATAAATTAGTTTGATGAAGTGTAACAATGAACTATCAAACTTCTAGGCTATCAAACTTTTAGATAAGAAATGTTTAGGAGCTGGTCTAGACTAGATATGCTCCTTGAACTACACGAAGAAAGCCTTCTCATACAATTATTTCTCATAAATTTTACACATTGTTATAAAAATCCCCAATTGCATTACACTGACTGAAAAAATAGAATAAGCCCATCCCAGTGGAGGTTATACTATGACCACTGCTTTCAGCTGCATGTTAATTTCATATAATTTATGGAGTTCTCATTCAGTTCTACTTTTCAAATTTAGACTAGTACCTAGAAGTAGGTTTATAGTAGTAAAAGTAAGGTGTTTAAGTATTCATCTACCGTGCCATTAGGCATGTGAAAATATTTTAGGAAGTAATTTCTGAGGAAATTTGAGCAAGGATGCATTGCTAAACACACAATAAGCACATTCTAATTTATTCCTATATCAGCAGTGTTAAAATACTAATACTGCAAAATTAAAGTTACCACAATGAAGAACTGCCTACTGTCAGCTGAACATGTGCTCCCACCCAAAACACAAACACACAGGTAAAAGAAAGTGATACAAAGGTAGAGTCTACACTAAGATTTTTTTTTAGACTCCATTCAATATTGTGAACATGTAGCTAAATTCAACCCTGTTGTCACAAGTGTACTTATATTTGCTGCAATCTCCCAACTTTAGCCGCTTTTCTCAGTACAACTCTGGCACGTTAAAGCAGACAAGCACAAGCCAGGCAAGAGCATATGCTTCAAGGAAGTTGCAGCACTGTTCCAGCCTCTCCTCCCTGCTTTAGTCTGCTCATTTCTGGCAGGAGCAGTTCAGAAGAGGGAGGAGCTACTGTGACACGGGAGGTGAGATACGATTCACAGCAGAGGTGCACACCTGGCCTCCCAGTCACACACACAGTATGCAAAGCAGATCCTGGGAAGCAGAAAGTGAGAGACAAGCCAGGAAAGAGAAGGCTGCAAATTGCTGTAGGCACAGGGATGGGGGGAACAAGTCCGCCATAATTCGAAGGTTGGGTACATGAGGAGGAAGAGCAGAGAAGGGTTTGGAAGCCTGGCTTATAGGTGTGGCTGCGTGAAAAGGTGAGACACGGGCACAAGACTGAAACGCTGTGGAAGCATGAGAGAGCACATGATTTCCAACCATCCGACGCCTCCAAACAACGTTCCTAAAATAGGGCCTTGGTATTTGTGGTCTATGGCATCAGACGTTTTCAAAAAGGAACCACAACATCTCACACTAGAGGGGACATAAAGGCACTCACTGCTCTCGAGGGCATGCAGTCTAGGTCTGCGGTACGCAGCCGCAGCCTGCTGATCCCTGCCCGAATTCTGCTAGGGCAGGAGACAACTGCAACAACACTGCAGCTTTCCTGGCTTTAGAGAAGCCAATTTGAGCTAATCTACAAGCTTGCAAATGCAGAGAGGCAGCTCTCACATCTGCCCTCCCTAGCTAGGTGGCAATGTCTCCTCTCACTGCATATAATCTGATGCTTTTCCTTGTCTCTATGCAGATTCAGCTCGCTACACAATGGGAAGCGGAAAAATAAAATACCTTCCCACACTAATACCAAGCCCACTCAGGATGAAGTCAGAACCAGAGCATAAACAAAATGGGCAACATTACACCAGCAAATACCAACAAATCTTCCCAGCAAACACAAGTTGGATCAGTGCAGTCTTAGCCAACGCATGTACTCATTTTCTTCCTTGAGCAGATATAAGATAGCTTTTCTAAGATAACTAAACCTATATGGATACAGACTTCTTTTCCACACATGAAAAGCTATGCTAAGAAAAAAACACTTAATAATTCCATTAGAACAGTGACACTCCAAGTGAACTGTGTACCCATACAGAGTATGTTGATTAAATGTGCTGTCCATTTCCAGATGAAGCTAGTTACACTCCTGTGACTAGTCAGTCAGAAGAAGAGCACTGTCTCAACCTTGTCGTTAGGAACTTGGACAATAAGGTATCCTGAAACTTAGGCAATCATCTTGACAAGAGTCTGCAGTGGCCTACCCAAGACACAGTTGCTGACCCTGGGAATGGAATGAGGTTCCTATGGAAACACCCCAGGATGAAGGACTGTGGGGTACAAATGGTACTTCCACCCCCTCCTCAGGATCACAACAATCGAAGGACTGGCAAGACGCTGCCTGGACCTGGGGCCATAGGGACGCCTTGGACCCACGGTGGTGGCTATTACTCTCCTTCCCCTCTTTACCTTTCCTGTCACTTTTACCTATCGCACACTGCTTTAAGGGCAAACAATAAAGTTCCACTATTTAATTGAAGCAAACTCCCCCCCCCCTCCTTTGGCTTTCTTTTGCACTTCGAGATCGCAGCAAACGAACCTTCACACATCCGCTGAGTAGAGCGGACTGTGACAACTCCGTTCATGCTTTGTGGAGCTAAAAGTCACCTTTCAGTTTGAAGGCCAACTCTGTCACAAATAAAGGCCAGCATCCCAAGTAGATATACCAACAACTTCCCTTTTCTCAGATAAGGTTGATCTTGGTTCATTTGGACAGAGTCCTGGAATTATGTCATTGCTATTCCACTTTTCTGTATTCAGCTGATAATTTGTCTGTTAGATGACTACTAATACTTTTTAGTTCTTTCTGACATAGGAAAGAGCCCAGGAGCTGAGCAAAAGAGGAAAAAAGAAAAAACAGTTGTTTGTTGGGGTGTTGGGGGTTTATTTGTTGGTTTGTGGGTTTTTTTTTTTGTCTTGTTTTCCCTAGCAACCAACAAATAGACACGTCTCAACTTTGAAGCCAATACCTCCCACCTTCTTCAAATTGACAACAAGCACACTCCAGAAGATGGAAGGAATGTGACCAAGGAATATATGCAACTGTTCAGTACCACTAACATTCAATGCTTGAAATTGCAAAACAGCATTTAAATTAACTGAAAAACATAAGCACCATAAAAGTTCCTAAAATAGTCAATATATAAAATAATTTTCTTCAGAGGCTTACCACAAGAAAAGTTACACATTAAGCCCAAGCGACTATCATGCAGAATGAACTTGCTTGCTAAATTTAAAAGATGTAACTTAAGTAAGATAGGACACTGTAAAAATGACTGTAAAAGTGTCATGAAATCTGTAAACAAATATATTCATGTATATAAACTATATATGCATATTATAAATTTATGCATTTATACAAGTAAAACCAAACATGCCAGTAAAACCAAACATGCCAGGATTCAGTGGAGGAGGAATTCAATGCGGAGTAGGCATTGTGGTCAGACATGCAGAGGTGCCAAAACTTCCTGTGTCTCCTTCCAAATGCAACAGCACCCTGCTTGGTCACCTGTGTGCTGTCTGACTTCTTGAGAGCATTTTGTACCTTGCATTCCAACACGCTGTAGTTTATCAGAAAGTGTTTTGTGCCCCGTGGCCCAAAAGTGATCGTAGCTTTAGTTCCACTAATGACCTCAACCTCACATTCCAACCTAAAGTACAAGCTTTGCATTTTTTATTACGTCACTTAACTTCACAAGATAATATTGTTGTCATGGTTACAGGGGCTG
>NW_008596979.1:0-60109 GCF_000691845.1 Merops nubicus | reverse complement strand
TGAAGGTCCCTTCCAACCTAAAGGTTTGTATGATTCTATGTCCAGGCATGGTAACTCCACTGCTCCACTGGACAGTCTACTCCAATGTTTGATAATGCTTTTGGTGACAATTTTTTTCCTAATATCTACTCTAAGCTTCCTGTGGTATAACTTGTGGCCATTTCCTCTTGCCCTATCACTTGTTACTTGAGAGAAGTGACCAAACCCCACTTTGCTACCATTGTCCTTGGCCTATCAATCCAGCCTGTTCAGGTCCCTCTACAGAGTCTTTCTACCTTCAATCAGATCAATGCTTCTGCCCAGTGTGGTGTTGTCTGCAAAACTGCTGATGGTGCACTCCATCTCCTGTGACACGTTACACTTTATACATGCACAGCATCATTCATTTTTTTATTTCCTTGCTGACTGGTAAGTTGTAATTTTTTAATTATTATGATCAGTTACTGGCAGTGAGACTTATAAA
Source organism: Merops nubicus (assembly GCF_000691845.1). Lineage (NCBI taxonomy): Eukaryota > Metazoa > Chordata > Aves > Coraciiformes > Meropidae > Merops > Merops nubicus. Next base: position 59,646 of record NW_008596979.1, on the reverse strand, counting down.
TCTGTTCAGGCAAATAAATCAAAGGAGGGAAATTACATTATCTGCAAGATTATCTCTTTCATGTTTTTAAAAAACAAACAAATATATAATTTTCAGATTAAAAATATTTTAAAAGTAATAATTTTGTCTAAATTTATTTTCTGATACCAAAACCATTACTTAGACAGTTTTGTTTCTGTTGTTTAGTGGAATTATGGATCGAAGAAGAACTTTAGGTTAATAAAGTTTTAAAGACTGTTGTCTGGGTCTTATTGTCACTGTATTTTCCTTTGGTTGTCACCTCCTGTCTGTAAAGGAGACAGTGTATTTTACTGGTCATTAGTCTCTTTATCGCTTCTGAGGAGTAATGCATGGCAAAAATATATATTTTTTTTAATGATAAACCAGAGCAATCAGGCATCTGAGTCATTCAAAGAGATTACTACTATAGCTTTACATGAATTTCATTTTCTGTTTCCTAAAACTTTAGATCACATACTCACAACAGCAAAAATAAGAAAGAAATGTCACCAGTTTTCCTACGATATATTTTATAGAAGTAGCATCTACTTCATCCAATTAGAGATTCTTATACTGCATGTTAGATTATCACGTTAAAGATCTCTTACATGCTGAATCTAACTCCTTCTTTATTAAAATGCTTCCATAAATGCTGCAGTGAATAAAAGATACGTATAATTTTTTTTTTTTTTGACCCCAAAAGTCAAAGAAACATGAATACTGAGAGTTTAGCTGGTGTTGGTGGCTTTTTTTTTCATTCAAGGATGATGTTCTGGATTGTCTTGTATGACTTCTGGTTGTAGCCAAGATGCTGGTCTGACACTTCCCAGGCTTATTTAATTAAGATAACTCTGGCTCTGTCATAGGTCTTACTCACACAAATATTCATTTCTTACTCAGAGATTACTTCTACTCACCTAAATTTCAAATCACTTATCCTGTTAGATGCTGCATCAGTTCTGTCCCAGCCCTCTATCTTCACATCAAATTTACAAAGCAGATCCTCCCCGCCATCTAATTTTACCTTCCTGTTCTGTCTTATTGTTCCTTCTGGTATGCTACAGCATTTTCTTGATGACTGGGGACTGTAGTTGCAATGTTCTGCCACCTTTTCAGGAGGAGGCACTGTACTGAGGAGGAATAAGTAATACAGAGAGCAAAGTAAAATACAGCAGAGTTTTCCTGCAGCAGAATTGACTTAGTGCTTTTCTCTCAGAGGAAAGCAGATGGAGTAGACAGGTGGTTCAGTAAGTTTCCCTTCCCTCTCACAAGTAAGACAAAGAAACTGGACAATCTTTAGTGTAAAGATTCTGATGACAACAAAGTATTTAGATTTCTAGCTAGCAGACTGTACCTGAATTATGAAATAATTATAGATCTCTCAATGTTTCAGGAAGAAAATAGCTGGAAGTGTAATTTTTAAAAAGTCACAATCTGATGGTCTGATTTTCAGTTGTCTATTTCATGATTTTATAATATGATGATTGAAAACACCATACTATTGATATGTAAATTATCACTAATACAAAAATACCCTATGGTTTTCCAAACAAAAATAACAATATTAAGTAAAATCTGTCTGACAAAATGTTATATTTTGTAATATTTGATGTCCTTCATGCTGACATAGAAGAACACTTAACAGAGAAAGAAGGTGAGCTGCTTTCTCTGTTTTGGGCATAGAAACACACTCCAGAGTTTCATTAGTTTCTTTAGTAACTTAAATTTGAACTTACATCTTAACAGAAATAGGATTGTTCATTATCAAACTCAATATAATACTGGAAAACACACTTCAAGCTTAGGTTGTTTAATTTTCAACGTCTTTTGAGTGTCTTGGGTTTTATAGTCTGCTTCCATATTCTGTATATCAAACGTACAATCCATATAAAAAAGAAATGGCAACAAAATCTTAAAATTCCATTCTTCTTCACTTACCCACAACCTGCCGACTTTCCCAGCAACGATACTTCCTAATTGGAAACTCAAACACCAGCTGTCAAAAAGAAAGTATTGATGGAAATGAAAACTCCTGGAATGTATCAGTAAGCCAAACACTGAAGTGAAAGATTTATGACAATTTTAAAGTTATTAGTGTTAGAAATTATCTCCATCCAGACTTCCTGTTGTACTCAAATACTTCTGAGCACTACATTGCTGCTCACAATTAAAACTACAATTAAATTAATGTAAATTGTACTTATTTACAAGTTTTTTTTTCAGTTTTAATACATTTATGAAGATTAGCCTTGGAAAATATTACCAAAATGTGAGGGTTGCTCCTGAGGAGACTTCCTTTTTTGTACACAGGAAAATTCAAGATTTGTAGTAAATATTAATTGTCTAACAGAAATATAGCTTACAGATTCACAGGGGTCTCACAAGGTGCTGATATTATGGATCCTGAAGTTTTAGACAGCTGTAATTACTAGACAAAATATTCACAGTTATGAAAAGAGAGAACACAAAGACAAATCTACACTTAATTAAATGGAAAAGATCTCTATTCACCAGAAATCTACCTAGATAAAGATTGCATGTTCTATTGTAATGCAGAGTAAAGGAGAGCAGCATTATTGTCATATAAACCTAAATCCCACTAGTGGACAGGAGGAGTAGTAGTTGTAGGCTATAGGTCTATAACTCATTCTATTTCAGTAGCATTGGGTAGAAAATAGGTACAAATGTAGATCCACAAACTCTGCTTTTTAAAAATTTCCCTCAAAGCTCCATATATTTTAAAAATTCAATTCTGTACACAATTTTCCACTTCAAAATGGGATATGAACTCCATGCAAACAGCTCTTAATATTCTAGCCACTACTTATCAGCAAATGCTGTTCTCATGTTGGCGTGTGTAAAACACAGTATACTATACAGTTCTTGTAGATTATTACTCTAGAAATTAAACATGTCTAAAGTGTATGTGAGATCAGATGCAACTCAGAATTACACATTTTTTACTGGCAAGAAAGTAGTTATTCTCTCTAAAATAACTGCAAAATTTTGATTTTTTTTTTTTTTTCTACCCCCATTCTGTTGTTGAAATCCGAGTCTTTAATTAGCCATTTATTCGCTTGGAAATGCACACATGTGTACACCTATTATAAAAATGTTGCCCAAACACCAAAATTAGAGAGAAAATAGTCAAGTCTACTCATAAAAATAGGAGCATCCACAAATTGCTACTGCCATCTATTGGTACTAGCTTGGAACTACAAGGTATTATATTTTGCGTAGCAGGTTAAATAGTTAAACTTTTGAGCCATGACATCCTACCACTAAAGGGACTCGAAAAGGAAATAGGATGCTATTGAAATAACTTGCAAGACACTGGTTCTGGAATAATATCTACCATATGTAGGTATGTTTGGAGGTGTTCTCTATAATGGAGAGTATAATCTGTGTTTTTCAATTAATTAACTTCATGAAAGGCCAGGAGCTAACAACCTCTAATCACAACAAATACCACTTTTTGTACCATGTAATAAAGGTCTTAGGTATCTAAAAGCTCTTAAGAGTAACACAAACGTTCAGACCTTTAGAGCACAAGCCAGCCCTGTGTTTCAGTAACTGGGTTTGAGCACATTGGCAGAGGCTGAATGGCTTTTGACTAGAATCCAGAGGAGTGGTGCCTCTGAGTATGAAGTTGTTGAAATTTAATAGTTAGGTACCTAGGCTAGGCACTAGGTTGTATTTGATGTCTGTCTGAACCTGATGCACCAAGGTTAATGTTACGGAGGAAGAGCTTCCAGCTCAACTGGGATCTGCAGCTTGAAGGTCTCTCTTCACTGTCCAGACAGTCAATAGCATGAATTAGGCTACTTCTATATGATAGCCCAAATAACTTGTGCAGAGAGCAGGAAAGTCAGGTTCATCTCTTGGCTTGGCTGGACTTGCACTCCCATCTATCCTCCCAGGAGAATGCTTTTCCCATGGAGAATGTTTTATTGTGAGAGTAAGAGAGGGGTGTTCAACTTCTGCTCTCACTGAAAATGAAAGGAAATAATTCAAGACTGGGGGACTCAAGAGAGGCCATAATTAGGACATTTGGGCATTTGGCTAACAGATGAGGTGCCTTGTTTGCAGCTTTTTTCCAAAAGTCCTTCTGCTTTAGCAAGAATCAGCATCACTGTCAAGATGGCTTCCCAATGAATGCATAAGTCTTCTCTGTCCTAGACAAGTGCTCTGACCAGGCTTGTATTCAATGCCAAAACCAGTAATGACACAAAACACCAGTGTATGTTAGTGGTAAGAGGAATCTGTGACTGCAGGTCCGTGCAGAAGCTGATGCTGTAAATCCATGTGAGGTGTGTGGTGACAGAATAACACACATTAGAACACATGGAAATTAGGAACCTAATTCTCACAGTAAATGCCTAGGTACTTTCTTGGTAATAGACATTAATGCCTGACCAAAGGTAATATCTCCATTTGGTTAGTTCCCGCTAGCTGGACCTAAATTTCTGCTTAATGTAATCAAGACATAGCAGGAGATGAGACTGATAGACTTTATAGTTTTTAACATGAAAACCTTTTCAGTTAAGGACTACATACATTAGGAAAATGTTAAAGATTTTCTCCTGCCCTTTATGTTACTATTGTTTGGTAAAGGCAACTTTTGTAAGAATGTGTAAAATGCATATTTAGTTTGCTATATTTATACAATGTAACAAGTCAGAAATGTTACATTATTGATAAAGAATAAATTTTTGAGCAGAGAAAAAATACAGACAGCTTAAAACAAATTTTATCTCTCCTTTTTTTTAATTTTTTTAAACTGCAATTTTCTCTCGTGCCTAATCCTGAAGGAAGTTTTAAGAACTTCACTGCATTTCAGAGAGGCAGTTACAATTGCCATCATGCAAATTGTCCAAGCAGTCATTTAAAACCAACACTTTTTGTTCTTGTCAGACTGAAGGGCAGAGAAAATGAGCAATTTTCCCTTTCCATAGGTGATATTGAAAGGGGAGGGAGATTCACTCAGCTGTTAAAATCTTAGCAGATTCTAACTGAGTCCTGTTTCTCCTTTTTTTTCACCATTTTTTTTTTTTTTTTTAATCTAGAGGACCTCCATTCAAGGTCTGTAGCCATGACCCAGCTTGCTGTATTCACAGTTAGCTAAAAAATTATGCAAAAGAATAAATCTTCCTGTAGTGCAAAAGTTAATATTTGTCACTGCTTCTAAAGTCTAAGGGGGTTGAAAAAAATTTTCTTCCCACTTTGTATTTCCTGTCTGTCACTGATAACTCTGAATGGTACTGTCAAAATTGTGCTGTAACTTGAGATAACTTCACAGAGCCACATTGAGGAGATGACCTTCAAAACAGGAATATTTACCCTGAAAATATTTTATTCTTGATCATAACAGAAAAAAATCACCAAAATACAAAAATAACAAAAGAGTCATTGAAAGAAAATGCTGAGGAGTGTTTTTTTTCAGAAACAATGGCAAAACTTTATCATTGTCACCAAGAAAAAAGACCTTGGTACCATCTTTGTGAAATAAATTAACAAGTATTTATTTACTTAATAAAGGATGCATTATTGTTACAGTGCACGGACAGTGAATTCAACATTCCTTCCTTTATTGGCACCCCTTCTGAAATAAAAGCCACAGGGCAAAAATAACTTTGTTCTGACACACCGTTTGTGCTAACATTCCCTTTTGCTGGCATGGGACTGGTAATGTAAGCATAGGTACAACCCGGAGAGTCCTCAAGTGATTTATTGCCTCCTCACTTTGTGTGCTCTGGGATTTTTCCATCTCATAGCTGAAAAGGGATGGCTGCATCACCGTGGGCATATCACAGTGAGCTTTAACTTAACTTCATCTGATAATGTGATAATGCAGAGTGAAAATCTCTTATTTGAAAAAGACAAATTTTCAGGCTATGCTGCTGCTGGAACCCCTTTTAACTGTAATGCAGTCATGCTGATACATCTTTATTCCTGCTAGAAGTCCTTATTCTCATCAATTCTTCCATGTTAGACTGAATTGTTGCATGAGAATTCCACAGTCAGTGGTTTAGTTAATCAATAATTTTGACTCTCCTGGTTTTAACTTGAGATTTTCATAAAAATTTGGGCTGGCAGGTAAGTTTCTCACTGCTGAAAGGAGATGGTCAAATGACATGGCAAACATTCTAATTAGTGTATGTCTGATAGCAATATTGTGGAGCACTACACAAGAAGTTATCTGGAAGCTCACACTTACAGAAAATATCATGGGTTTATTCCCTTATTTTTAATTGTTCTCAAATATTTTAAAGTAAGATACTCCACTTGCTAGAATTATTTTTTTTTTTAATTTTTTTTTTTTTAAATGCAGTACAAGGTATTAGTAACTTATTTTAAGGAATAAATTGAGTGTGTTGACTGGAAGGATGAGACAGCAGTTCTGTCCTCACTTATTTGGTTATGGCAAAATTCCCAGAGCCTGTTCCATACAGGTACTTATTGTGTACAGCCTATAGAGTAAAAATATGAAACTGTAGCTTAAGAAAAATGAGTGTCAGGAGATTAGAAATGAAACTAAAGCTGCTGTTGGATGGAAGATAAATCAAAAGAGCACTTTGATTTCTTCTATTTAAAAATAAAATAAAAATGGCAATCCAAAAAAAATATGGCAATAGCAGTTGATATGCTGAATAAGCAAGTGAAGAGCTACAAATCTCAGGTGGATTCTCTGCTTATCTTCATTCTCAATTTACTGTACTACATGATGCACTACAAAAAAGGTGACAAAATTCGTTTTTTGAATACATGCCAAGCTACATAGCAGTATGAATTAATCTTCTAGCTGCCAATTTGCCACATTCATGAACTGCAGTCCCCTTGTATTATTTCAGTTTTCCTAGCCACTTTGTGGCACAGATTGTTAATCTTTCATTCCACTTATGCAGCTGTTTCTTGGGGTAGGCATGTGAGGTAGGTGAAGTGAGCATCCAAGCTACTAGAGCCATATGAATTCATTTCTTGACCAAGTATACAATTCCAAGGACGAGATGATTGCTACAGTAAGTCCTTGCAGCAAATCTTTGTTTTCTGTAAAAGCTCCACCAGAACAAAGCTGTGTAAATTATGTCTGGATATTTTCCCAAGGATACGACATATTAATCCATTATAACAGTGAGAGGATCACAGAGATGTGAGTTATTCAAATATTTTCTGAAGATGAGTGAAATTCAGCAGTTTGGTAAAGTATGCCACAGTGGAAATGCATTGCATAGTCCATACGTGGTGAATATACAGTGACTAGAAAGCAAATATTTCTTGTTTGTTGTAATATTATGTTATGCGTGAGAGAAGCTGACATGAAAAACTTTGTAATAAGGGTTGGTACCTGGAGGTAGGATAGAAAGCAAAAGTAGCTGAGACACAAGAAGCTGGATGAATTCAAGAGTATTTCCATTCAGATGGAGAACAGATGTAACTGTCAATGTATAAATAGTTCAGGTGTTGCTTTATTTCTGTATTAAGGTCAAAGTCTACATAAAGTATGCTTATACTTGCATACAAACTGAAAAATAATAGCAGATTATTTTAAAATATCAGCTTTATTTTTCAAGATCAGTCTATTTTTTTTTCCATCCTCTTTCCCCCAATTAAATTCTTCATTCTTTAATACAGTGAAAATCTATAAACTGTGAATGTGAATCAAATATGAATGGATTATTTAGACCTCTTATGACATCATGGCATTTGTTTTTGTCCAAAAAATTCAAGACAGATCAGAAACTTAAAATAAGGACCAATAATGGCCTTTTTTCTTTTGTCTTTATTCACAATTTGTGGTAATTAATTGATTCTGATCTGTAACTCTTGAAATTAGTGGATATAGGCCTTGATCTTTGTTGCTATCTTTCAAAGCCTTTTAGAAAAAATTGAAAAGGGAGAAAAAAAATTGTTTTGTGTTAGCAAAATAACACAGGAATAAATAGCATATTTTGAAAAGGGGGAAGAAAAAAATGCACCACTGCATCTAGAGCCAGGAGTGAGAATATGTGAGAGAAACAACTCTGCAGAGACCAGGATCAGTGAAGAAGAAGGGAGAGGAGGTGTTCCAGGCACTGGAGCAGAGATTCTCCTGCAGCCCATGGTGAAGACCATGGTGGGGCAAGCTGTCCTCTTGCGGCCCCTGGGGATTAATGGTAGAGCAGATATGCACCTGCAGCCCATGGAGGACCCCACACTAGAGCTGCTGGGTGCCTGAGGGAGGCTGTGACCTTGCGGGATGCCCCGGGGTGGAGCAGGCTCCTGACAGTACCTGTGGCCACGTGGAGAGAAAAGCCTGTGCTGGAGCAGGTTTGCTGTCAGGACTTGTGATCCTGTGGGGGACTTAAGCCGGAGCAGTGTGTTCCTGAAGGACTATATCCTGTGGAAGGGACACACACTCATGTAGTTTACGAAGAATTGCAGCCCGTGAGAAGAACACACATTGGAGAAGTTTTTGGAGAACTGTCTCCTGTGGGAGGGACATCATGCTGGAGCAGAAGTTCATGAGGATTCCTCCCTCTGAGGAGGAAGGGGTGGAAGAAACAATGTGTGATGAACTGATCATAATCCCTATCCCCCATCTCCCTGCACCAACTGGGCAAAGGAGGAAGAGATGTCAGGAGTGAAGTTGAGCCTTAGAAGAAGGGAGGGATGGGGGGAAGGTGTTTTTAAGATTTGGGTTTATTTCTCATTATTATAATCTGATTGGTGATAAATTAAATTATTTTTCCCCAAATCTAATCTGTTTTGCCTGTGATGGTAATTGCTGAGTGATCTCTCTCTATCCTTACCTCAACATACAAGCTCTTTGTTGGATTTTCTTTTCCCTGTCCAGTTGAAGAGGGGAGTGGCAGAGTGGCGTCAATGGGCACCTGGTGTCCAGCCAGGATCATCCCATCACACTGATCCACACTGGCATATGACCACTCATTTTGTGCTGTCTGAGTTACACAGACTGATATTTTGGAAATTTTTACCAAAGTTTCCCTAGCTTCCTAGCCATTTTGACTGCCTGCCATACCATGTTTTCAGAGACACAATTTATATGACTACCTATCCACTTCTAGACCAAAATTTCCATGACACTGTGCAAGCATTCAGGGTTGCAAAAAATGGGATATACTCTGCCAGTGTCTCCCTTAATGTACTGGTTTATCTACCCTGCTGAATTCTGAACTAGAGACTGTTTTCTATTATACTTTCAAGACTTTTGATGCTAGCGAGTGATGAATAATGAAAGAATCTTTCATTCAGCAATGGCTTTATATAACAAAATCACTTGATAAAGCAAGGGATTTCAGAAGGTGAGAGGAGCTCTTAGGTTTAAAACTAAAGCTCCAGACATGAATATCTCAAGTACATAAATGCTTCACTGCTCTGACAGGGGAGAATGGCTAGTAATTGACTGTCTTAGTAGGGTTCAGTACTGAAAGATCATTACATAAGCAGAAAGAGCCATTAGGACTAAGTCTGCACATTGTAATCACAGAATAAGAGTTTCTAAAGAGATGGTTGCTGGAGTGTTAATAACAAAGATGAAAAGGTGGTAATTCTTCCAACATGCAAATCACTGAAAGTTTCATGTGTGTGTGGAAGTCAGAGAACTGTCTGAGAGAAATCTGTTTTCTATAGGCTTTGGACTGCACTGAATTCCTGGGTGGTAAATAATGCTTCAATTACATTTTAAGCATTAAAAAACAAAAACAAAAACCAAAAAAAAACAAAAACAAAAACAAAAACAAACAAAAAAAACCTTAATGCCTTTGGAAAATCTGAGCTGATATGTTTTTCTCTGTTCTTTTCCCTTCTATTTCATTCTATGAAGAAAAGGAAAAGTGTTTTGACTGAATTTTTGCAGGACTTTCAGAAAGAAAGTTATAGCCTTGGAACAAACCCTAATGCATGATTCAAATACAAAACCAGTCTGATACCTGTATTTGAATTTCCAATAATAACAAAATTTGCTGCTCATGCTACCACCGCTGCTGCTCACCCCTGCTAAGCCAAGACGTCTGTTACCTATCCTTACACATGCAAATAAAACTGCTATGTTTTAGAAAGGCTTTTTCATCTTGTACTGCAGTGAGTTTTAACATCCATGGCCAACCTCACATTTAGTGCAAGCTCTGTTAAATACAATAGGTTTTATGCTAGGAATGATTTTGACTTGCAGCACAAAGATAGATTTTATGATTGTGCTTTAACATGATCTGATTCTGAAGTTCATGTTTTATCTTTGTTTTAGCCACTTTTGGATACCTAAAAATGTAATGGCAAAGGTGGTGGGAATTAACATGCCACTAGTGAGTCCTTCTTTTTTTCCTCCTCTCCCCCATTTATCTTCTGGAATCCTTCTCAGTAATAGCATTGTTTTGAATTGCTGCAACTGTGCTTTTAAACTGTCTCTTGTGCCTGTTTATCTACCTTAGATCTCTCTGACAGTATCATTATGTTACATATGGATTGTTAGTTTGACAAATAAAGATTATACATTTTTTACTGCAGAATGGAACACATATAAGGTGTTACCGCAAAAATAAAAGTATATAATCACAGTTATAGGTATTTTACCCAGAAATCTCACAGAATGTTAAAAGGATTAGTTTTATTAAGCCAAACTCAACGCTTTACATTACAATATTATTTTGAAACAGGTAAACAAATCCCTAGGTTGAAAGATGGTGCAATACACAATGTCTCCTGAAAGTAATGGGAGATTTAATGGTTGTGAAAGTTTCCTCAGAGATGAACGTTTTGCTGTTGCTGGTCGTGGATTACACCTACATATTTTTGATACACAATACTATGAGACACCAATGCCTTCTACTGCGATTACTTGGATGGCCAACAAAGTGGTATGAATTTCTGCTTTTTACCTAAAGATAGGTCTTCTATCTCTCTCTCTGTAGCTTTCATAGGTACATTCCCAATACAAAGATCAGATAGCTGATGATGATGGTAATTATTCCTAGTGAAGGGGGTAAAATCAGTATACTATTCTTACGTAAAAGAAAAACAAAATAGTTCTTCTTCCCAGTACAGTAACAGCAAAGATGGGGAAAGTCAAGTCAGTGCTGTGACCAATGATTTAATCTACTTACTTGAAAAAAAAAAAAAAAATGTAGTCTTGTAGTTTACTTTTCCTCAGGGGAAAAAAAAAAAAAAAAAACAATGATGGATGCTTTGTTTTGATTTAAAGTCATGTTTCAGAGTCAGAGGAATCAGTGTACAGCTGGTGTGAGTAGTTGAAAAGGGCCTGGTTGTTGCAATGGACAGGACTCTGGAAAGTCTGAACTTTTCAATATTTATTTCAGTAGGTAGGTAGTACTTGAATAAGTGAATTTATTACAAGGGGAACACCTCAAGGGGAACACATGGATCAGAAAAGCTCAGAGCTGAAGGTTCCCTTTTGTGCTTGTCAGTCAAATCTCAGTAATTGTTGAGTCCACTAAAGATATGACATCAACACAAAATTTGAACAATACATAATATTGTCACCCACAAGAACTCTGAGACAACATGTCTCCACAGCACAACAAGCCTCTGGAGTAACATTTTTATTTGTTGCTTTCTAATGTACTAGCTCTAGAGAAGACTACTCTCAAAAAAAAAAAATTAATATCGGCTAATTTTCTATAGGGTTGCATAGCTGTAGCTGCACTGAAAGGACCAGTAGATTTCAATAGCTTTATTATATGACTAATCAATTCTAGATAAAGTCTTATCCTACTCACATCTGGGTCATTAAAAATACTACTTGATGAGATATAGGTTTCTGTCTTTGTTACTTTAATTCCCATTAGTTTATAAATTTATATCCTGGTTAATAGTCCAGGATATAAATTTATCCAGGATATGTGATTCTTGTTATCGCAAAGAATGTCTTATGGTCGCTAGGACATTTTACCCAGCTCAGCTCAGGTTTCAGATTTTCTTTGGGAAAATTATTATTTTATTCACTGGAAGGCAATTTTAATGTCTCATGTCAAGTCATAGATAACATCTGTCATTCATGGATATGACGATAGTTTCTGAACACAGAAATGTCAGTATATAAAGAACATTGGAAGGGTCATGTCCTGTATTTTAGAACAGTGCATCATGGAGCACCCAAGCAAAGTTGACTTTTGGTTAAGGTAGCATCTGAAGGATGATTTGGATCCAGATTCAGCTGTACTAGTGAACTGCTGGGGTTTAAACCCCAAGCCCTGAATGAGAGTTGGCATATGGATGATGTCCACAGCCAGGCAAGAAAGACCCTCCTGACTGGCTTTCATCCAGGGTCTGGCAAGTCTTGGTGGGAACTGATTAGGAGATCACCACCAGGTGCCCCCACATTCCACATTAACTTGGAAGTGGGGTAAGAAGCCACCTCTATAAGAACTGACTGCTTCCAAAATTCTGGCTATTGGAAGGGCTCCTTGACTCTTCATAGCAAGTGGCATTCCCAGGATGGCAGGGCCAGAATGTGAAGCTGTCTCTGAGTCCCTGCTGTATAATGGCGCTCATGGCCTGGCTGTTGACATCTCCCATGGCTTGACTCCTTGGCTGGCTTGCTTCTTCACGTCCACTGTGGTGGGTGAGTACTTTGACTTGTTCCTCCCTCTGGCTGTCTGGCACTTTGGATCTCTGGTGTGTGATGTGGGAGTGGAGGGAGGAGTTTGGCTGCTGGTCTGCCTGTTAATGATAATCTCATTCTATATCAGGCAAGTGGGTAGCAAAAGAACTAGCAAAACTGTAAGAAACCATACTAAGTTACTACTTTAGGAACTCTGAAGTATATATCATAAACTTCTGTGTGTGCCAATGCATCAATGAAGCATTCAGGGAAACAATGTATTCAGAGATAATGTATCCTGGTGCTGTGCTTTTTTTATGTACAACATGTAATAAAACAAGGCTTCCTTTCTGTAGTGCACAACATTGACCCATGACTTATCGAAGAACAAATTCTGCAAAACAAACCACAGAAGGTTAAAGAAGAGCCAATCTACCTTAAAATTCCTTATGTTCCTATTATCAAGCAGACATAGTTAAAAAATCTCCCATCACAGTAATACCTTTTATAAGTTCATTCAGTTGAACTGAGATTACAGATCAGATTCAAGACATTGATAGAACAGTCTAAATTAGTCTATGTTGCCACTAAAAAGAGTAACTTGAAACTGCTGGAATCAACTTTTGCTGTGGCTCATTGCTTCTGGGGAGATCACGGCCTAATACAATGGAGTAAATATGAAAAGTCCTGCTGCTGTTATTAAGGTTTGGAACACTCACTGAAGAAGGTAGCCCAGCCCAAATTTCTGTCTTGCAGTAAGCTTTACATAACATGAAGTAAAAAAACAAACAAACAAACAAACAAAAAAACCCAAACCAATAAAAAAAAAAAAAAACACACACACAAAAAAAATTTTGATTAGGCAATTCTGTGTCAAGTATTTCTAATTAAAAAGAATCTCTCTTTCCCAAATTAATAGGTTTTTGTTTACTTGTCTATGAACTTATACAGAATTAATTAGCAACCTGGGCACTTATTAAAAAACTGAGGTCAGGGGCTATCTTGAATTGCTTGTTATATTTTATCTTTTTCTCATAATTTAATTAGGAATGGGTCAACTTTGCAAAAGCTTGGACTACATTCACAACCTAAACTCTGGATATTCATCTACATTATCTGTCCATCTGTATTTCTGAAAATTGGCTTGATCATGAGATATCTGCTACTTTACCACTAATAATGGGTTAATGAGAAAACTACTTTCCCTATAACTTTTCAGGAGCAAAACAAAAGACAGACTGAGATGCATAACCAATATCAAATGCACTTATGTTAATTGGTGGTCTAGGACTTTTATTTTTTTTTTGCTTGCTTCCTGATTTTCTACTAAAAGGATCAGTTCTGAAAGGAAAATGTAAATATTTTTTTTTTTTTTAAAAAAAATTTTTTTCCCTAAATTTCTTTTTTTCCCGTTTTTTTTTTTTTTTTTTCTAATGGATATCTTTTTATGGGAATATATCTCATGATTTATGTTTCCTAAGTTCTGGGTCTGGAGCCATTGTCTACTTACATATCCATATAAAGTATATGTGGAGTACAAAGATCAATATCATAGAGTCATTTAGGTTGGAAAAGACGTTTAAGATTATCAAGTCTGAATGTTAATCTAGCACTGCCAAGTCCACCACTAAACTGTGTCCCCAAGTGCCACCTCGCATCAATGCCCATGAGATAGAAAAATTTTCTCAAGAACATTTCACTTTTTTTGAGGCTATATATGAAGATGACTAGTGAGTTAAGGATCAAATGTGTGCTGGATGTACACATCTGCAGCTGATCTGCAGATGCACAGCAAGTGCAACACCTGAAAGCTATTCTGCACTTGTACAGTGACTTTGTTACACATTTGAAATCAGATACATCAGAGCTATTCCACACAAGTCCTTGAGGTCCCTAGGAGGCTTGTACCTGTATCTGCAAATGCAGAATCCACGTGTTTTGCAAATAGACACACGTGTGGTTACATGCGAATTCTTCAGAAAATCCTGTAGTTTAATTTAAAAAAATTGACTAGTATTACAGTCCATAATCACAGAACTGACAAGGACAGAACTGAATTATTTTTCTTAGGAATGATGTGCATACACAAAGTTTGAGCTTAAATTTTTCCATCTGGAATTTTTTTTTTTTTTTTTCTTCCAGTTTGTGAAAATACCATGTAAGTTTAACCTATGAAATTTTTGTACTTGCTGTTTTCCACCGTGGAAGTATACTGGTGAAATTCTGCCAATGCACTTCAATTCTGAAATTTAGTACAATGTTCTTTTGCAGTATTCTTCTGCTTGAAATAAAAATTGCCATTTAGAGCATATGATATGTTTTTTTTGTGTGTTTTTTTTTTTTTTTTTTTTTTTTTTTTTATATGAACCAGGGATTAGGATGAGGTATTCAAATACCTCAGATATACATTTTCCTCAGTTATGAGGAAAATGGGCTTTGAATCTAGTTTCTTGAGCTGCTTCAGTAAGGTGGTGTTCCATTTACCTCCTTTCAGCAGGAACAAATATTTCTCGAAAATAAGCCTGTTCTGTTAAATGTCAATGGCAGTCTTCTTGTCAGCTGTAGTCACAATTTGGGTCACTGTGCTGGAATTTGAGCATATATGTATATATTCTGTGCCACCTTTGACACTATTGTGTCTTGAATTGAATGCACAAGTGAATAGATGATGATGGTGATTTATTCTGATAAAAGTGACAGAATGACCTGAAGGTAATTCTTTACACTAAGGACACAATATATAATTAAGAACATTTATGAGCTTAGGACCTTTGCCTACACTGTTTTCTGTGTTTCCTCAAAGCTCTACCCTTAATGACCTCTCTTCTAATTGAAAAAATGGAAAGTCTCCTTACGTGTTGGTTGAACTAACTCACCAGTGCAGAAGATATACAAAGAAGAGACAGAGCATGTAATTACTGTGTGATAGTCTCAGCTGGTATAAATCTGTGTTGCCATGATGATTTACGCCAATAGAGAGGCTGGACCAATATTTTTATTTCTGCTAAGGAATATCAGAATATAAGGAGTACAATTCAAAAAGTCAAGGTCTTGTTCAGAATTCTGTAAAACTTATATACATCATGGCATAGCTGATGAGGGCCATAAATGAGCAAAAGTGGTGAAGAAAGTAAGTTACAGTTGGTAGAAATGAGGATGTTGTCTCAATTCATGAACTCCATTAATTGTAATTATCTTTTCAGCTTCCTGTCTAGTAATGCCAAATATAATTCTACACAGGCAAAACTAAAACTATTAAAGGAAGCAGTGTTGTACTGGACTGTGGATCTTCGGAAGATCATTTTGTGTTTTCAGAATGATTCAAGAGAATACATTGCTCCATTCTGATACCACTAGTGTGTCAAGGTGTTCTGAGTCCAAAAGCAGTGTAACGAGCCTGCTGAAATGAGGTTAAGTCTAATAGATGGCATGCTGGAATTGGGAGGATTTAGAGGCCTGTAGGAACTTGGACTGTAAGGTGCAATACAGCTAAATGCTCCTTTTTCTTTATTCTTCAATTCTCTGCAGAAATTCTATCTTTATGATTACTTCATCTTCAACAAATATTAAATTAATTTTATTTCAGATCATACTCGTAACATTGTCAAAACAGTTACTGAGCTTGTACAAGTTTATGGGAAAATCACACAGTAAGTGATATATATATATTTTATTTGGATTCCTTCTACACCAGCTATTGCTGCCCTTCAATATTTTTGACACTAAATTAAGGGTGGTTAAAGCTTCTCTGGGAAGAATAGCAAAATGCAAATCACTTTGCATAATGAAACCCGCAAGAGGAAACATCAAAATTTTTATATAAAAATTAGTTCTTTCTTAATTTCAGATGTACAAAATGTTGTGGTTTGTCATTGACATTACCTGATCTAGTGAAAGGACAGGAGGGATTAGACTAGAGGATTTTAAAAGGTCCTTTCCAAACCAAACAACTCTGTTTCTGTAGGCTGAGAATATTAAGGGTGGTAAGAACCACACCTCATGTTCTTTGAGATTTCAAGATGGAAGTAGTTGTGCACAGCTCATTTCTGTTCTCACCAATAATAGTATTTAATTTAGTTCCTTGCCTGCATCGGGTTTTAGCTGCTCTTAGTAACTCAGCAACCAGATCTCTGTTTTGAGATTTTGATGATTTTTTTTCAGATGCAGATTTCCTGAGTACTATCCTAGGGTCTAGAAAGAAAAAATTGTTCAGAGTAAAATGAAAATGTTGCTTTCTTGAAAGTGAATAGTCAGAAGAAAACCTAAACACAAAGTCAAGGGCTTCTGTCTTTTCTGTTTCCAAAATGAATAGATTATGAATTCATGAACAGATTTTAATTCATCAGGCTGGTTGGCCTTTTGAAGTTCAGGAAAGGCACAGATACAATGCAGATTTCCCTCTTTGGCCTTTTACAACTTATCACTGAACTTGGATGAACTGTTCTGGGGTCAAAGGACTCAATGGAGTTCATTTAGGGCCTCCTTTGATGAAAGGCAGAAGATTGTGATCAAGAGCATATGGGATTGGAGTTGTAGGAGAGGCTGACATTTTTATGGAATAATGATGATTAGTAAAACTGGGCTTTTCAAAATTGTCTATGAACAGCTCTGCAGCTAAGACTTCTTGGTGTTCACAGATTTATAATCTATGGACAAAAACAGAGCAGAAACTTTCATCATTAGAGTATCTTATTTCAAGAAAACTTTCCCATATATTTGGAAAACCTGCATATCCCAAGAGCAGAAGTGAACAAAGCTTCTCAGCCATTTTCGTTCTTATGCTCTTCCTTGAAGCACCTGAAGACTCAAGAGGTCACATATTAGAACAACTAGAAACTACAATAGCAAAAGAATATCTAAAATTTATCAGACAACAGAAGAAACCCTACAATTCACCTGGTTTTCAAGGAGCCAAGCTTCTGCACATTTCTTTTTTCATATTTCTTACATTGTA
The DNA here is from genome assembly GCF_000691845.1 of Merops nubicus. Lineage (NCBI taxonomy): Eukaryota > Metazoa > Chordata > Aves > Coraciiformes > Meropidae > Merops > Merops nubicus. Next base: position 42,136 of record NW_008596979.1, on the reverse strand, counting down.
TTTCTGTGACTCACACTTGCTGCAGAATGAGAAATACTCCAGGAATTGCATTAAACCCTGAAGCTAAGAGCACCAATAATCCATTTTAAAAGGATTTCCCAAAAGCTATACAAATATCCAAACTAAAGAAACTAGGTAAGCCTGTAAATAGTGTAGCCTATCTCTGAAATTTATCAAATGTACAATTTACATGAAAAAAAAAAAAAAATTAATCTGTTTTTCTGTGAAAACTGAGCATATTGTAGAATTGCTTAGGTTGAAAAAACTTCCCTATCGAGTCAAATCATTAACCTAACTACCAAGTACACTTCTAAATCATGTCCCTAAACACCATATCTACAGAATTTTTAAACATGTTCAGGGTACCTCCACATTTTTCCTAAAAAAATATTATTTTTAAATATTTTTTTTCTAATATCTAATCTAAACCTTCTGTGGTGCAACTTGAGGCCATGTCCTCCTGTCCTATCACTTGTTACTTGAGAGAAGAGACTAATCCCCACCTTGCTGCAACTTCTTTTCAGGTAGTTGCAGAGAGCAATAAGGGCTCCCTCGGCCTACTTCACATTAAATAGGCCAAATTCTCTCAGCCACTCCTCTGAGATGTGTGCTCTAGGCCCTTCACCAGCTTCATTGCCCTTCCTTGTACCTTCTCCAGCACTTCAATATCTGTCTTATATTGAGGAGCCCAAAACTGAACACAGTATCCAAGGTGCAGCACTGTCAAGTACTAGAGGACTATTGCTTCTCTAGTCCTACTGGCCACACTATTGCTGATCTAAGCCAGGGTTCTGGTGGCCTTCTTGGCCACCTGGGCACACTGCTGGCTCATATCTAGCTGGTCATTAATCAATACCCCCATGTCCCTTTCTGCTGGACACTTTTCCTACTCTTTTCCCCAAAACTGTAGTGTTTCATGGGATTGTTGTGGCACAAGTGCAGGACCTGGCACTTGGCCTTGTTGAAGCATATACCATTGGCCTTGGCCTATCAATCCAGCCTGTCCAGGTCCCTCTGTAGAGCCCTTCTACTCTCAAATGGATCAACACTCCTGCTCAGCTTGGTATCGCTGCAAACTTACAGACAGTTCACTCTATCTCCTCATCAAGATCATTGATGAAGATACTAAACAATACTAAACCCTGGGAAACACCATTTGTGTCCACACAAGCAAGATTCACAGTAAAAGGACTGTGTGGAACCAGAGCTGAGAATCCCACATCTCTAAAAACTTTTTCTTTTGTTGTGGAGGAGATTACTTTAGATTTGTTCTTGTTTGATCCCACAAACTGTATGCCCATTTGTAGCAGAAATGGAATATTTGCATCCTTAGGTCATATCTTCTAAGAATCCAGTTCTTTGTGCCTGGGATCATTTCACTATGTGAACCAAAGACAAATAAGTGGAGCAGAGTGTGAGATTAACTTTGAAAGTACACTCGTGAAGACATTAATGAAGGCACGTTGTATCTCCTTTGAAATGTTGCCTATACAAACAGGTGGTTGCACCTACTGAAAGAGAGGAACACAAGAGATAACTGAGAGGAAAAGTGGCAAAAATGTTGAGATAGCTAGTATGAAAGGAAAACAAATCACAGAAATAGTCTGCAATTTAACAAGGTCATGATAGAGTAATTGTAGATCAGAAGAATCTTGATTGATTTTAAAACAATTAAAAAATGGAATTACATATGCACATACATTTTTTTATATATACATATGAATGAGACTTTTCATGGTCAGACAAGTACTTTAGCTCAGATTATGGTCTAGGAAGGACTTCCTCCTCGGGTACTTTTATCATGTACTTTTTCCCACTCCTCTCTACAGGGTATCTGATAAGCAGTCACTGTATCATGATCAACTTAGATTCCAGGCTATATTACTGTGTTCATTCAAATCCGTCTGTTTCTTTTGGTTCAAAGTGATGCAGCAGCTGGATCTGAAATGTTCTCTAATCTGTATGTGTTTATTATACCACTAAATATCCTGCCTTTAAACAAACAAAATCCATACTGGGACAATTGCAGGAGGTGGGATATTGGTAGAAATTTTTTTGGAGGTATTGGTTACAGACTTTTTAAGATGATTTGTAACACATTCCAAGGATAAAGTTTTTAGTAGTGATGTTTATCACTATTCTGCTCAGTTCTTAGGAGAATATGCTGGCATTGGTTTTAACAAGCAGTGTCAGCATTTCAGAGTTTATGCCAAAATGCCACAGAAGCTTCTCCCTTCCCTCTGCTTTGTTCTTATCCCACTTCCAAAGAATAATGTTATAGAAGGACTTTAGACAGAATCATTGTTCAGTATCTAAATCATAAGGCAGAGAAATTAAGATAATGAATGCATATTTGGACATGATAGACCAGTTCAAAAGCTAGCAATTCTTTATGCAGGCTTCCCACACATTGTCATACAGTGTTAGGTAGCTATCTTATTTGGTTCACCTTCTTTATCATCACTGCAGTACCACTATCTCGGCTGTGATACTTATTTAATACTACTTATCAGTTTTTAGCAAAACTTGCAACAATTTTAACATCACTTCATGGTTCTTCCATTCCTTCATTTTAGATAGGGACAATCATAATAAAATCATAGCTTGATGGCACCATGATTTCTATTTCCCTTAATTTTGAAGTCAGACAACACCTGAAGCAGAGGGTTACCACCTTTTCCACACCTCTTGTGTCTCCCTCAGACATACTGAAAATGTTTCCTAGGGCATAGCTTGTGGAGAGTCAGCCACTTCACATGACTTCGGGGAGGCTGAACAAAAGAGATTTGATACAGTAATAAGTGAAATTGAAACTGGATCTTGAAATTCAGCCCTGACTCTGGAGAAAATTGCTACAGGATCTTTAAAAATCACATGTGTTAAGGATATATCAAAATAGTATTCTTTGTCCATTCCCTAAACCAGTATCTTTTTTATTATTAACCTTTAGAAGAAAACATGGAAAACAATTTCTCCTCTTTTAGTGTTAAGAAAATAAATTACATTAACACAACATCTTTTAAAACTTAATGGAAGATGAATTAGTGAATTAAAAACAAAAACAAACAAAAAATAAAGGTCTCATATCTCTTTTTAATGAAATATGCTGGATGAATTATTCTATGAAGCAAAGTTGTTTTCTTTTTTAATAGTAATTTGCATTAGAGTTCTGACATCATGTCAACTTTAACATGTTGAAGATGACACATGCAAATCAGCAAATATGAAATGTGCAAGGCAGTTTTTGATAGATATTCCAAGATTCCTTTCTTGTTTGCCCTAAATGTTCTCTTTCTAATCTTGGAACTCAGAGACAAGAGAAATAGCAGAAGTATGAGTTTCTAGAATGTTTCTACAGCAATTAAGTCTAAGATATTCTTCCTGAGTCTGGAGTAGTTATCTTTTCTCACAAATAGGAAGTTCACGTTCCTAAATCTACGCCTTTCATTTCCTCTCCCAAAGTCTACTGTCTGAATCTTTTGTGACACAACTCTAAAGGTCCAGTGTCTCTTCTGTTTCTTGATGCCTAAAATAGTAGCTGTCATTCCCAAATTCTGTTGTCCTAACTAACTGACATGTCTGCATTGATTAGAATTGGATTTGTAGCTTTTTTCCCCCAAGACCTAGTTAATCTACCTACAGGATCTTCCTTTACAATGTTAAAAAGAAAAAAAAGTCTATACTAAATCCTAAGGAATAAATTCCTTGAATCATGTTTTATTGCAAGGCTTTTGTAATATTTCTTGCCCTGTAAACACTTCTTCCTCCCTCTGGTTCCTGATTTTTTCTATCCTCACTCTTAAACCGATTCTTGACACTTGAGTTTTTGTGCTTTAGACTGATCACAGCTGCACTGGACAACACAATCAATCCTCTACTCCTTATTTCCAGAAGCTGAAATAAATGAAGAGACAGAAAATATGAACAACTGAGAAGGGTAATAGGAAATCAGAGTAAAATCAGCTTCAGTACAAAGATTATAATAAAACACTACTGATGCCTTCAGTTTCTGTCATTGCAGTTCATCCTTGTCACCATTTTATCGGACAGTAGTTAACATGTATCACACAGCCTGCATAAGTACAGTTTTAAGCCAGCTTCCCAGTCCAAATCTTTTATTTCTCTAATATTACTCAACTGTGTTCACTTGATCTTAATATTAAAAGTAATGTTGTGGATGTGAGTCAACACTGGTGCATTTTTACAATATATCAGAAGACACATAGTCTTCTTACTTTGAATATCAAGTTTGGATGAAAAATTTGTGGAATGATTTATATGAAGTTTTTGGGAAGCAACTTGTTCTGACACAATGTGTATATAGAAAAGAAGATGGGGAATACATAAATAGATTATTTGTTTTTGTTAGTTTTTCCTGATCTAGTCTTGGACAATTGTAACTGCCATAATGACATTTAACAAGACAGAAACCGTCTTCTCATGGCATAAGAATACCACATCAATAGTTTGTTTCACTTTCTTCTAGTCAACCATGAAGAAACTTTTAGGAATGTCTTTCTCAAAAAAAAAAAAAAAAACAAAACAACCACCAAACAACCAAACAAAAACAAAACAAACAAACAAAAATCACAAAAACAAACAAACAAACAAAGAAATACTAGAAATACTCTGTTTTGCTAAGTATGATTTGCCATCTGTTCTCAGATAGAGCTAAAGAAGAGCCATATTATTTCTATATGTTTAACAGCCTGACCTTTTCAGATTAATGTCAGAGGTATTGGCATAAATTTTTGAGAGCATAGTGAAGAAAAGATACCAGTACTCCAGAGGCAATGTTGTGTATGTGTGATTTCCATTACCATGCACAATCAAACTTGTGAGGGATGTAGAAAAGCAAATGGAATTTCCCCCTTTTTATCCCAAAAAAACACAGCCAGTCTGGCTTTTGCTTTTTAAACAGAATGCTGTTAAGATCTTAAAAGACAAGAATGTAAGAAAAACTGCATCAAGGGAAACAAATCTTGCCTGCGATCTTTAAAAATGAGAATAAAAAAAATATTACCTAGCACTGTCAAAAAAAAAAAAATCAATTCATATGTAAAAATTAATATCTTTAAAAAAGGAGGAAGATCCTTACAATAACACATACTCTTTGCCATCCATTGCACAGTAAAGAAAGAATGTCAATTACTTCTTTGTTTTTTTCAAGAGCAAGAAAGCCTTAAACTCATCTACCCTTAAAATCTGCCCAGACCACAAGTATATGAAAGCAAGGGAACATCTGCAGGTTGAACAGGAATGAAACAGATATGGCCAAAAGCTGTAATTTTCCTTAATTCTTTTCTGTGAAATGCATCAGAGGTATTATCAGATCAATCACTGACATCAAAAAGAGGTACTCACAGATCTGTCGCAAACATAGTCCCTAATCCTAAATCTTCTGTGGCCAAGAGAAAGATCCACAGCTGCTTCAGTGGCAAATTATTTGTGAGCTAGAAATATTATTAAACTCAATAGTTACAACAGTGTATGCAAGTAAAGAATTTAAAACTTTATATATAAAACCACAATATTGTAAACTTTAATGTATTTAATGTTTAAACCTACCTGCTCTATTTCATGTCAAGTTTTAAGTACTACACTTGTTCTACTTCACAAAAAAAAAAAAACAGCTGTGCCCTTTAGACCTATTAATAAAATTACTACTGTCAGGAAATTATTTTTTTAATACAAAGCATGGACTGATTTGCAATTTAAGTTTCTGCTTCTTTCTTTTTTTATTGTATCCATTCAGAAAGATTGCATTTAGTGTGAAAATTTTATACACCTTCCAACTGAAAACTTAAGTGAAAACCACAGGTTTCAATGACTTTTGCTGATTTGGGTGAAACAACATACCCTGATCAATCTGTCTCTGTTTTACTGATGCTGAAAATACTGTGTTCAGGTTTAATTATCTTGACTTGTTAAGGATGTAATTAAAGTAATGTAAGTGTAATGTTTCTATATATCTCTATAGCTGGATAAATTAAACACAAGGAAAATAGTTTTTTCTGTTGTTACTATGTATATTCACAATTTATGCCATACGGGTTTCAATCTTCAACCTGCATAACACTGTATATGAGACACAAACGTGATTTAGTCATGCTGGGATTTTTCAGCATTTGGAGGGTTGTAATTGTCCATGAAGTTTTCAGTGAATTCCATAACTTAGATAGTAAAGACTTTATGGACCTTCATCTCTTTCTCAGTTGGTACTTACAAGGTTGAAGGAACAGAAATCATTGTCTTAGATTTCATATATAGTGGAATATCGCAGCAATATGTTTTTTAAAATCTTAAATATTATTATAATTTGGGGAAATTAAACTGATTTTACAAACTAGGCTGAAAAGAGGACATTAACTGGATATCCAGAAGGTCCTGGATATCCTAGAAGACCTGGTCTTACTAGATATCTTCTTCAGTTAACGTAGGGAAAAATGTTCTAGGAGGAATATTCAGAATATCCAAGTCCACATTGTGAAATGTCGTGTGAAGTAGCCTCTCTATTTCTGTTGATATAGAAAGGAATTAGCACCCCATAGATACAGCTGACATTCCTAAAGACCTAAATACTATCCTCACTGATTTGCCAGGACTTAAGATTGGACATCTGAAGCCAAGATCAAAACTACCTTCAACAAAGTCATATTTCCTCTCCAGAAGTTCATTTTAAAACCATTCCAAAAATTAGAACTTAGGTCACATAATCACAGACTGACACAGTTGGATTGCCACTAAGTCATGTCCCTAAGTGCTACACCTACCATCCCAAACTTCCCTGGGCAGTCTGTTCCAGTGTTTTACAATCCTTGCGGTGAAGATATTTTTCCTAATATCCAATCTTAACCTCCCCTGGTGTAACTTGAGGCCATTTCCTCTTGTCCTATTGCTTGTTCCATGCGAGAAGAGACTGATCTCCACCTCGCTACAACCTCCTTTCAGGTAGTTGCAGAGAGCAATGTCTCTCCTCAGCCTCCTTCTCTCCAGGCTAAAGCAGCTGTTCCCTCAGTTGCTTCTCATCAGACTTGTTCTCTAGACTCATCTCCAGCTTTGTTGCCTTCCAGGACCTCAATGTCTTTCTTGCAATGAAGGGTCCAAAACTGAACACAGTACTTAAGATGTGGCCTCACCAATGGCAAGTACAGAGGCATAATCACTTCCCTAATTCTGCTGGTCACACTATTTCTGATACAAGCCAGGAGGCTGTTGGCCTTCTTGATCACCTGGGCACACTGCTGGCTCATATTCAGCCTACTGTTGACCAGGACCCCCAGGTTCTTTTCTGACATGCAGTTTAAAGAATAAACTAGTTCAACAGTACCTCTTAGAGAGCAACAACACAAAAAAAGTCTCAATATGCATTCAAGAAAGAATACTTTGATAAATAGATAAAATAGTATGTTATTAATTTACAAGGGGAAAAATATGATATAAAAAGTGTTATGTTTTATATTATTTGTATAAATATAATATTAACATGATATAACACAAATATTATATGGTACAATATAACACAACATAGTACAGATTATGTCACATAATAGAAATTAAATTATACATAAATTGTATATTATATCAATCAATGTTGTATGCTATATTTACATATATCTAATACAACATGTTACATTAAATATTTATATATGGATGTTTAATAAAATCCTTTAGATGTTTTTTTGTACAGATATGTATGTGTGTGTATATATATAAACCCCAAGCATCTAATTAAAATTTTCTGACTTAGATATGCTTATAATGGGAATCAGAAGAACTCAATAATAACAATATGGTCCAGGGTGGTATGACATTTATTCAAAACAAATAAGGTACATTTTGTTAGTAAGGCCCAGCTTCACTGTAGTGAGAAGAGATGATGAATTTGGAAGCTTTTCTTAGACCTTTCCAGCCCTTACAGTTATTTATTTTTCTTTACTACATTCTTCAGCCCAAAAAAGACAGAAAGCATTCAAAAGGCACAGATTACACTCTACACACACAGAGAGCCATGCACACGAGTACACACACAGAAACAGAGAGTAGGGTACCTTCAAGGAGATAAGGCACAAAACTAAACATGAAATAATTTGAACTACTTTAATGCCATATAAACTCCAGAAGGAGGTAAACTTGAGAGAATCCTGGTGAGATACAGCAACAAAATTCAGTTGAAAGCTTACAATGCCAGAAATAATTGGGAAGGAGTAATGTAATTTTAGTAATGGACTGCAAAGAGAATATGCTAAGGCAACACATGACAGGTAACAAAGGCGACAGCTTTTACCAGGTAGCTGTGATTTACCTTTGTATGAAGTGTGATTAATCCTGCCCCCCTCCATTACCAAATCCATACTGACACATGTTGTTTCTTTGAAAACAAAATCTGGAAGAATTGACTACAGGTATTTTATGAGGTACTTTCTTCTCAGCGCAATTAGTGCTTAAGTAAAACCTTATCTTTGGTGAATCTCACATGAAGTGGTTTCTTGAAGCTGAAGTCTTCATTGTTCTTCTAATAGCACAGTAGATTTATATATTTGCTCATTTACTTTGGTCAAAATTACTTTTTTTTTGTTTTTAATTTTCTTGGCCTGCTGAAGGCTTCTCTAACAGAGGAAAAGTTATGTCTATTAGGGGATCTTTCTGCAATGAGAGTATCATAAGTTTTCATCCATTAGTGTTGACAGTTGTGATTCCTTCACTGTAACATAGCGTTTCTTCTCCTTTTTCTTTTCATGAGTGTATGCTGACATGGAAAGAGATCCGTCTCAAAAACAGGCACTGTCATCTGTTCCTATGGTTTTCAGTCATGATCACCTTCACCATGCTCTGGGTAAGTGTTGTGCAGACTGTACCAAGGGCCACAGGCCACCCTGCATATTTTAGCAAATCTCTCCTCAGCAACAATTGCACCCTTGCAAGGTGGTTTCAGATCTTTTTTTTTCATTGTATTATGGATATTTTCTTATGCTGTGTAAGTGGGGTTTTATTCTTTCCCATTATAATTTTCTCATAACTGCTGAGGATAATGATCAGAAATAGTATTCTTAACTGTTCAGGATAAACTTAACTTTTATAACAAATAGGTCAACATCAGCACCACAAAGGGTGTTAAAACAGTATGAGGATTACATGCACAAAAATACAGACTTTTTGTTGAAGAATTTGGTGATTACAGTGCCAATAAGAGAGGCTAAGTGCCTTAGCCTCCTACCATCCACACTTTGTCTCCTGTAGAGTGTGCCTAGGTCACATCACACAGTCTCCTAATGCTCCTGCAGTGGGAGTTTTTTGACACTGAGAAGCTTTGTGTGGGAGGTGTACTTGTCAGAGAGGCACCCTTTGAGATGCTCTTTATTTGAAACCAACCTGACTTGTCATGTGTGTTTGATATAAACCCATCCTCTATTGAAGAAGCAAGCAAGGAATGTTTGTTATCTGCCTCCTGTTATGTTACAAGGTTGTGCTTCTTTAGATGGAGCTGCAGTTGTGCTAAGAAGATTATATCTGTGCTGAGTGCAGTTCTGGCCTCTGAGGAAAGTTTGCAGGATGAATGAGAGTGATGTATTTCTTAGATCTGGAAAGCTGTTTCTCAGGCTTTCAGCTTTGCTCATAGTATGAATGGTATGAAAATCACACAAATACTTCTCTCTTGTGATAATTCAATGTATCTTGTGTCACTGCCTGAAGTGCACAAGTGTCTAGGTAATTCTATGATTCACAGACCACTGGAAGTTTTTGTTAGCTGTGCAGAACTGGTGGTTGATGAAAAAGGAATCACTGAATCACCATGTTATTATTTACTTTAGCAATTAGTGATGTTTTCAGAATTATAATCTAATTCCTTTCTTTGACTGCTCAGAATGAGTAATGGTAGGAGCATGAACACTGTTCAGAAAGCTACCCACTGTCATTTAAGGGCACACACAAGTTTGTCAGATACTTACTGCTCTTCTATGGGAGAGTTTTCTAGCTTGGATAAAAGAATTGTAGCATATCCCTGTGAAATGCTGGGGTCTGAACCCTGAGCCCCTGAATTAAGGTTGACATATGGGTGATTCCCACAGCTCTTCATAAAGAGGTGGTGAGTTTGCCTTATAGCTTCCCCCCAGGGTGCGGCCGGCCCTGCAGGGAGAGCCATAAGGGAAATGAGCCCCAGGGGTCCCGTATTGAGTTGACAAAGGTCAGGTGTCTGCTTGGGGATAAAAGCTGGGACCACTTGCAGGGAGTCAGGAGTGTCTGTCTGTGGAGTGCACTCCACAGAGCTTCCTGGTTCAGGGAAGACCTCCTGACTCTCCCTGGAGCTGGGCCCTGGTCTGTTTAGACCTTTGCGAACGCGGGACAATTGGGTGAGAGTCGCCATGTAGTCACCTTTCTCTTATGTGCTTTGCCTGCTGGTCTGGCTGTTTCCCATGCCAACTGTGGGCAACCTCAGGTCTCTGTTTGTACCACCTGTTGTGGGCCGAGTTACATCCTTTGTGGGATCGTTGGGGGTGGCATCAATTATGTACCAGCTGATTGATCTGTTTGTACCCCCAGCAATCATTCCTGCAATGTCCTTCTTGTTTCCAATACAGTCTACGTATTGGTTTCTCTTTCTGCTGGTGCTATCATTTTTGTTGGGCCTGGTCATTGGCAAAACACCCTGACTAGGTTCATGATATTCTTCAGAAGTTTACCAACACAGAATTAAAGTGTATTTGTCACTGGTTTAATGTTTAGAGGAATCTTGTTGACCTAAAGCTTTGCCTGTTAGGGTCATCCTTTGTTCAAATATGTTAGTAGTGTTGACATCAGAGATTATTCACAGTGTTTATGTCTAGTGTTTGAGGCATATTATAGACATATATAGCTGAATTCAGTCACAGTTTTACATCTTAAGGCAGAAGTAACAAGCTATGGGTGCTTGGTCAAACAGGTAATGTGTGATGTGTATTTTTCTTCTCCCTTCTCTAGGCAGGTATGAGTCATGACACAAAGTGAAATAAACTCTCTTTACATGAGAATCAAATGCTGTGCCATATATCCTCAGGTGGTATAAAGAGCATAAGTCAAGATAGTAGTGCGAATTTACTTACATTTCTACACAGAATTTGGCTTAATCACAACTCATAAGGATATGATAACATTCTGCAAGTATTTGAAGGCCATAAACATTAAGCAGGGGGGTAAATGATTTAAGGTGGCATAAGGAGACATAATTAGGAGTAATGGGGAGGAAATTAAGGGTGGAAAAAATTAGGCTGAATATCAGAAACAATTTTCTGACAGTGAGATGTATTAGACTGTGGAAAATAAGTCTCCCGATGGACATTCCATTGCTCTAGTTGTTTAGACTGGACAAAGTACTAATACATGTACAACAGGGACTAATTTTGTAACGTCTGGTGCATAGGCTAGAAACCAGAGACCTTTAATGGGGTAAAAGGAATTCTGCATTAAGAAAAACAAACAAATAAATGCTTTTTTATCACTTTCACCAAATGCATGGATATGTCTCTTATATAATTGCACATATACATAATACATATGTATATAGACATTACTTTCCTTCTTTTTTCCTGAAAATTATGATTTTTTTTAAAAAAAATCCTTCAAAAAAAAAAAAAGTATAGCCTCAGTTTACTGATAACGGCAAATTGCTTCCCTTCTAGCCATTAAATGCAAAAGTGCTACATTTGTTTGTATTTATTTTTTTTAAAAAAAAATTAATCTGAGGTTCACATATTTTGTTAACAGAAGGCAAAAAATCACCTACTTAATTTATTTTATCATTGAAAGCTTTCATTCTCCTGTCTGTTACAAAACTGGACAGCCTTCTGGAACTTTGAGTATTTTTGTGAAGTTGACTTTGGTATATTTCTTATTCTAAAAACAGCTGAAAAAAAAGTTCTGAAACCATTAAAATGTCCCATTTTAGTAATTTTTCAGATGAATGGTTAACATCAGTTATTGTTCTTTCTGCATGTAGCTGGTCTTTAATTACTGGAAGAAATGTTTCCAAGCTAAATATTTGTGAGGCTGATCACAGAAACATGTTTCAAAAACTACTATTTCAAAACCCTTTATTTTCAAAGATTTTTATACAAATCAGGGATAGAGGTTGGGATATTTCTTATTTTACCTTAGACTGATGTCAGCTAGGTAACTAGAATGCACTCTCAGGGTAGCTTTTTTCCTTTTTTATTTTTTTTTTTTTTTTCCTCTGATTGGGTAATATGTAATTCCACAAAATGCAAATGTGTAGTATGCTCTGAAAGCCCAGACAGTGTATTTGGTTGCTGAGTATCTAGGAGGCAAACTACAAAACAAAAATACGAAAAGCAACACCATCTAACAAAGAAATCTGAGAGTAAACAACTTCAGGATCACAGATGTATACAGCTTGGTTTACTGAGCACTGTTTTGATGCAAGTGACAGAAAAAAAGGAAGTTTCATGGATTGTTAAACTCACAAAGGAGAATTGAAATTACCTGAATCAGAAAGGTGTAAAACTACAGAAAGATATTAGAAATATTTTGCTAACAAATTGATCTATTTTACTGAAAAGTACATATAACCCCTAGTATTTCAGCTGTTATCAATCATTTGGGTTTTTTTTATATACCTGTTTCCATATCTGTTTCCTTGGCAAATCCTGTTACACATATTTAGATGTGTAATACAGCTGGAATTAATTTTATTTAGATCCATTTTTCATCCTTCTTCTAGACTAAAAGTAGACCTAGAGGGTTGACCTATATAGCAATTGAAGAAGTGCAAGGAACATATGGGCTTTTTAGCCAATTCTCCTGTCTACTACTGCCATAGTTTTTCTGCAAAGACAAACAACTAGGGAAAACAGTGTCATTGATGGTCCTTCTATATGTCCATTCTGGACAACACTTTCAGCATCATGGAATCTTATGAGCAAAACAGAAGCTTACCATGAGTTGTGTGAGAATTACAGTCCCCAAATATACACTCCTCAAAAGGAAAAAATCTATTTTGAGTTACAAGAGACTAAACAGACTCAACATGCTAAAACTGCAGTACAGTTGATAGCCTTGCTTATGGTTAAAAAAAAAAAAAAAAAAAATCAGTGCACACATTGTCACAGTCCTAACTTCGCTAAAATCCACCATTGCTAATGTTGAAAGTATCTGCATAAGTCTAGGACATGTGCAGCTGAGAAGTGCTATAGATACCAGTCTAAATTCTTAAGATTTTGATGCAACAACTGGCTAACTTCTTCCAAAGTAAATTAATTTTGTGTTTGATGCTTTTCAACTGCATTTTGATAACATCATGGAGAGTTTAGATCCTTGTGTTATTTGTCTGAGTGACTTGAAATGTTTGAGTTGTCATTACTAAGCAGTAGTAGTAATGAAAACCATTATGCTTAAAGTATTGTAACATAAAGAATGTGATTTTATACTATTGAAATCATAGATTTATTCCTGCTTATGGTAGCAGCATTTCTCATATGATGACAAGTTCAAGTTTATATATTATTTATTTTAAATCTTTATTCATATAAGTCAGATAAGCATACTGCAAAAAAGAGTTTCACACCTATATCTTTATTATTTTAACACCACTTAGGATTGAGAGCTCTGTCATGTTTAGAAACACTATTTATTCACCTTCAGAGGATGCTCAGTATACAGTGGATGAAAAAGTACTGGATTTAATCAGGAACCAGCTAGAGAAACGTGCCTTTTACTAGTGTGCCACATTATAAATCATTGAGTCTTAAAAGGTGTTAGTTACCTTTAAATTTTATTATTTCAGAAAAAAATCTATTGTTTTATTCTCTTGAGTGCTTACTATCTGTTAATAAAGGAGTAAAAAAAAACTATTATAAATATATTTCTGGGATAAAACTGTGATACAGACCCCATCTCAACTGTCTGTGCAGTCCAATGTGATATGGCTAAAACTAGTTTTTACTGACAAGATGACCTGTCTTTGACTCCCTGCACTAGGAATTTTATGTGAAAGACCACAGTTCTTTGAAGATATATCAAGACCTACCATGCAGGATATATTTTTCAGGTTGTTTACACAGATACTTCTCAAGAGCTATCTCAAAAAAATGTCTTGGAATTCTTTCTCTTCTGCTGACATTAACTCTGGAAATTAAGATAATTTTAGAAAAAAATAATTTTAAAATAGTAAAAGAAGTTTTTAAATAGAATAAGATTTTTGTTTCTTCCCATACTACATTTTAACTTTCTATTTTAAGAAAATTGGTAAGTATTATTTACTAATTAAAACACTTTAAAGTCACTTTATGGATTTATGAAAGGCAGCTCCTGCTTGACTAACCTGATCTCTATGTCGAGGTGACCCACTTAGTGGATGAGGGAAAGTGTGTGGATACTGTCTACCTGGACTTAAGCAAAACCATTGACACCATTTCCCACAACATTCTGCTGGAGAAACTGGCTGCTTGTGGTCTGGATGAGCATACATTTTACTGGGTGAAAAACTGGCTGGATGGAGAGGACCAAAGAGTGGTGGTGAATGGAGTTAAACCCAGTTAGCAGCCAGTCAAGCGTAGTATTTGGACTCTGTACTGAGGCCTGTTCTGTTTACTGTCTTTACCAATGATCTGGATGAGGAGATAGAGTACACCCTCAGTAAATTCATAGACAGTACAGAGCTGGGTGGGAATACAGGTGTTCTTGAGGGCAGGAAGGTTCTACAGAGTGATCTGGACAGGCTGAATCGATAGGTGAAATGCTGGGATCTGAACCCCGAGCCCCCGAATTAAGGTTGACATATGGGTGATTCCCACAGCCCTTCATAAAGAGGTGGTGAGTTTGCCTTATAGTTTCACCCCAGGGTGCAGCCGGCCCTGCAGGGAGAGCCATAAGGGAAATGAGCCCCAGGGGTCCCGTATCGAGTTGACAAAGGTCAGGTGTCTGCTTGAGGATAAAAGCTGGGACCACTGGCAAGGATCAGGAGCGTCTGCTCTGTGGCGTGCACTCCACAGAGCTTCCTGGTTCAGGGGAGACTTCCTGACTCTCCCTGGAGCTGGGCCCCAGTCTGCTCAAGACCTTTGCAAACGTGGGACGATTGGGTGAGAGTCACTATGTGGGCACTTTTCTCTTATGTGTTCAGCTTGCTGGTCTGGCTGTTTCCCCTGCCCACTGTGGGCAACCTCAGATCTCTGTACCACCTGTTGTGGGCCGAGTTATGTCCTTTGTGAGATCATTGGGGGTGGCATCAATTATGTACCAGCTGACTGATCTGTTTGTACCCCCAGCGATCATTCACGCAATGTCCTTCTTGTCTACAATACATTCGGTGTATTGGCTCATCTTCCTGCTGGTGGTGGTATCCTTTTTGTTGGGCCTGGTCATTGGCAAAACAATAGGTCAAGGTCAGTGGTATGAGGTTCAATAAGGCCAAGTTTCAGGTCCTGCACCTGGGTCACAACAACCCCATGCAACATCACAGGTTTGGGGAGAGTGGATGGAGGGCTGTCCAGCAGAAAGAGACATGGGGGTATTGATTGATGACCAGCTAAATATGAGCCAGCAGTGTGCTTAGGTGGCCAAGAAAGCCACCAGCATCCTGATACATCAGCAGTAGTGTGGCCAGCAGGACTAGAGTAGCAATTGTCTCCCTGTACTTGGCACTGGTGAGGTTGCACCTCGAGTAGTGTGTTCATTTTTGGACACCTCACTGCAAGAAAGACATGGAGGTGGTGGAGCGTGTCCAAAGAAAGGCAACAAAGCTGGTGAGGGGTTTAGAACACAAGTCTTATGAGGACTGGCTTAGGGAACTGGGGCTGTTTAACTTGGACAAAAGGAGGCTGAGGAACCTTATTACTCTCTACAACTACCTGAAAGGAGGTTGTAGCGTGGTGGGGATCAGCTTGTTCTCCCATGTAATGAGCAATAGAAGAAGAAACGGCCTCAAGTTGCATCAGGAGAGGTTTAGACTGGATGTTAGGAAAAAATTATTCTTTGAGAGAGTTGTAAAGTGTTGGAAGATGTTGTCCAGGGAAGTGGTGGAGTTACCATCCCTGGAGGTATTTAGAAGTCATTTAGATGTTGTGCTGAGGGACATAGTTTAGTGGTGGAAGTGGCACTGATAGGTTAGTGGTGGGGCTTGATGATCTTAAAAGTCTATCCCAACCCAAACCCTATGTTTTTATGAATATAACGAACTTGAATGGGCTACCCCTTGAAAAGCAGCACTTTATCATGTAGTTTTTCAGGCACACCTGGTGATCAATATTTTGGCAGGATTTGAGATGTGGTTCAGTGTCAGTAAATCATTTGCCTTAATAACCAAAAGACAACGCACGTCTCTGGATTTTCCTTTCTTTATTTTGAAACTTCATTTTGAAGAAATAAAAATATTCTAAATGTCATAACTGGCTGGAGTTCTTAGAAAATATACAAATAACATTGTATAATATCAGTTTAGTACTTAAAATATCTCACACATTACAAAGATTTAAGGGTTTGGAGTGTTTTTATGTTGAGACAGTATTTGTAGAAAAGGTGTTGCATAAAGGTACTGTGAATTTTATGGTTTCAAACATAACAAAGCACAAAATAACTAAAGAATTCGTACATACTTTGCCATGGACGAAACAAGTTATATTACTTAATCCCTTCTTTCACTACTACTACAGTAATATTAGGGTGCTAAGCACTCTTGAGCTGTCATATGTCATAGAATTTTCTGCGAAATTTATGCCTTCAGGCAAAGTTTCTATCCAGCATTTTTGACTTACAGGAGGTTTGGGGTGATTTTTTAATTTTTTTTTATTTTTTTTTTTTTAACCTTTGACACTTAAGCTAAGAAACATAAGCCCAGTGTGATAGAGTATCATCATTCTGAATTTCCAGACAGGCTGTAATAATAGTTTTAAAAAGCATGTCTTTCCAGGATCATGTCACTCAAAATGCCACAAACGCTGTAATACCATATTCTCAGCATGAGGCATCTATCCAACATGTTATAGAATTCAACACTGTAAAGAGAGAAATAAATATTCTGCAGCAGCAAGGTATCTGACAGCTATTCTTGTTGTCTGCTGGGAGATTCCTGTAGATCTTTTTCCTTTTACATATGGTTATGCTGTTGACATACAGTGATAGTTAGAAATGCTATAGTAACCTACTGCATTCTCCCTAGGGAAGACAAGAACTTTCTATTTTAAGAGCACGCACTCCGGAAACAATCAAATGTCTCCCTTTGATTTGAAATAGTTGCACCTGCCAGCTCATGGTGGGATTGCTTCCCTCAAGGGCACACACAATCCTGGGACCTACTGCTGTCATCTTGGTGGAAACTGATAATGAGGGATAACAGCCTAGCTTGTGCCTGGTTGAATTCACCTACAGCGCTAAGTCTAAACTTAGTTAACATATCCAGCCTACATGGCATGCATCTCAAAACTACAGAAGATACTGACTTCTGTGACCAGGGAAGGGATTGTCCCCCTGTACTCAGAACTGGTGTGGCCCCACCTCAAATACTGTGTTCAGTTTTGGGCCCCTCACTACAAGGAGGACACTGAGGTGCTGGAACATGTCCAGGGAAGGGCAACAAAGCTGGTGGAGGGTGTAGAAAACAAGTCTTATGAGAAGCGGCTGAGGGAACTGTGGTTGTTTTTTTTTTTTTTTTTTCATCTGGAGGAAAGTCCTGTTGAGTATGTGTACACAAATCTCTCTTATTTCTACAGTGTTATTTCTTTTTATTTGTTGTGTTACTGTCTAGCAGGTAGTATTCCAGTGTGGCAGAGGTTTCCATTATGTTAAATTCTGCACTAAGGCAGAAGAACAGTCTCCTCTCAAACAAGGGACATTAGAAGGAACAAATGGGAATATTAGACAGTAGAATGGTTTTGGTTAGCATGAAATGTAGTGCCTTCTGTGCATCAGCTCATCAATTTCGTTTAAAACATCAGAGCAGCAAAAGTTCTAAAGAAGAGATTTGAAGAAGTAGCCTTTTAAGAGTATTTACAGCATGAAAGCACAAAATATATTCTGTTGGTGAGTGTCCTGCTTTGACCTAGAAGTAGAGTGGATAATCCTGTAAATCTTTTTTATCTTTAACTTTCTTTTAATATTCGTCTGCTTTATTTATGCTAAATAACTTTCTAAGAGAATAATGATTAAGATTCTTGAACAATTACATTAAAAGCAATAAAATAAGATTGCCACATTGATATCTTTTTCATCATTTAATTCAATCTGCCACTATTTTGAAATGTACAAAGATTTTGTGTCTTTAATTATTTTTTTTTTTCTTTTCTAAACTATCAGAATCCATATAAAATCACACCCCAGAAAATATGGAGAGGAAAATAAAAGCCAGACTGTTGAGTGAGCCCTATAGGTCATGGAGAAATATCTTTATTGACACATTCATGTACTGAGACTTTGTTTACCAGTCTTAATTAATTTACAATTAAATAAAATGTGAAACTTCAGTAGTTTCTTGTACATGAGGCCTGTTTGTTCAAGAGCACTATTATTCTATTGATGAAGTTATGCATTTGCCTAATGAAGGATAAGAAATTTAAACCAGACATAAAACAACATTACCCTGTCTTTTATCAAGGTGGGTGTCCATAGCTCTTGGAACTTTGAGCTTTCAGAAATAACAATACCAGCAAGGCAGTTGTAAGGCAGCTCTTTGTGAGATTTCAGCTCTGATTGTTATAGTTACCAAGAAAAGGAACAGTAAAAAGACACTTTAAAAAGCAAACTAAGCTCTAGTGTTAGCATACCTGCTATTTATTATCTCCCTTGTATGCAAAGACACAGAACCCTGCTTCTCGCTGTGTAGAAACATAAATATTAGTTTGTAGGCTCTTCAGATTGCTGATGAAGCAGATGCTGCATTGTCTCCTCTCAGCAGTATATCAAATCGCATAAGCTGAATTTCATCGATGGTTGATAACAATTTGGTATTTTTACCTACTTTGGGTTCTAAGCCTCTATAAATGAAGTAGATACGGGTGATCTAATAGTGATACAATTAGAAACATGCAGTCCTTTTGTTCAACCTTGTTTTAAACTGAAACCAAATGTGAGCTAAACTTATCTTGGAAGCTGTTGTTGAAATAATCTATTTCAGTTGTTTTAGGATAGCAGCTCAATTTGCAAATAGAATCAAAAAATCCTATGAATAATTGTAATTGTCAAGGATTGTTACAAGTTCGAAGATCCTGATGGCTGGTTGCCATCTGCCGCTGAGTCCAGTCTGAGACTTTCCCCAGGGCCTGCTCCACAGCATCAGTGGTGACAGTGATGTATTGCTGTCAGGGCAGGGGATTTGGTTTGATACTGGCTTTGTATAAATTTGTATATGTTCCATTTTATTATTATTATTTTCATTAAAGTTGTTTTACTTTTCTAATCTATAAGTCTCTCTCAGTCCCTTTCTCTTCCCCTTTGGGAGGCGACAGTGGTTAACACAGAGCATCTCTTACAGGTCTAGGGGCAGCCCTGACCCTAAACTGTGACAACACATTTCTTTAATTTAACTGTAATAATTTGTTTAATCTAATTTCACTGCCTCAGAAGTATTCTAGTGATGATTAAGTGTAAACAAAAATTCACATTTGTGGGATGAGATATGAAGACAAGATAATGCCTGTTATTTACTAAGAAAAAGGAAGTTTTGTTTTCAAAAACAGGCAGCCTTATAATTTCAGTCAGACAATCACACTCCTTTATCATGTTATTTCTGTACTTTAATTTGGATGCAAATTATTCCTAAACTAGTACAGTGTCAGACAAGTTTAAAATATGTTATAAATAGATCTGTAGCTTTGTGATGCATGCGAAGAGTATGAATTTGAAAATGCAACAGAACAAAATAAAATTTCAAATTTATTAGTAATTGATAAGATATCAGGACTTTTTATTGATAAGATTTGGAGCCAGATGTGCAAAAATAAAACTATGCTGCATTAATCTCCTACATTCCTTGTGTCTCATAATTGGCAAATCCTTTGTGATGCCTACATTCTTACTTTAAATGGGATATGTCATTGTGGATATTTCAGTCCACATTTTCTCTGCTGGTGCAAATTAGCACTGAATCATCCAAGCAATATTGTTTATATAAACTGAAGATCTGACATTAACTTTTAGCTCCTGAACTGAGCACAAATTTGACAACATATTTGTTGTGCAGATGAACATGAAAGATAAAAAGGGAATATTTTCTTGCTTCCAGTGTTCCACGGTATTGTTACAATGCACAAATGAAAATAGAATCCTCTTTTATTTAAAATTCAACCTCAATAGAAGAAAGATCATAAAAAGCCAAAGCCTCTTAAATATCACTCTCATGCATGTCTTTTAAACAAAATAACATGAAGGATTGTTGAAGAACTTCAGACATATCCTTTTTCAACAGAAATATGACAATATAATAATATGGGTTTGGTTTTTTTGTTTGTTTGTTTATTTTATTTTTCTCTCTGTGTTTTTTTTTTGTTTTTTTTTTTTTTTTCCAAATCTCATTCTGTACCAAGAGGACCAGATATCAGGCTATTTTGTTTAGCTGTAGTAGCCCCTTCCTATAGAAGTCATATATGGGACTGTAGGGTAATCTCAAAGTTTTTCATTGCACTATCATTTTGGAGATGTTACCCAGCAATGTACAATTATTCCTTTCACTTTTCTTTTGGAATTTGGTGAAAATGAATTAGTAACAAGTGCTCATTTAAGCAAGGAACTCTTTGGCATGCATTTCTGATTTGTTCCTTGTGCATTGGAGTGATTAAAGCCAAAGCTGAGCCATTACTTAGTCGTTCTTCAGAAATTTTATTCTCTGATATTTCTTTCCAACAGGGATGATCAGAGTGTTTGCACACAAGGATCTGTTGTGTCTTAATATTGATGTCTTGTCATATTGATGTCTTGTCCATTGTCATGTCCTTTTGGTTCAAATGAATTGTTGGATTTAAGCCAAAAAAAGTGGAGGTCCCTACTAAGTGATAGGGCATTCGTTTAGCCCATCAAATATTGGAGGCATCCAGTAATGAAAAGAAAACAAAGAAGCACACAAACAAACTTGTTTCAGATCAGATTTATACAATAAATAAATAAATAATAATAATAAAAAGTTTGTAACAGAAAAGTAATTCATATTAATAGTACTTATAAGGAAAACACTTAGAGGCCAATGAAGAATGGAACTACATTATGCTAAGCGATAGAAGATAAATTCCTTTTGTACAGTATTCATTACAAATTAACAAGAACTACACAGCATGTGGGTCATTCTTAATAGCACAAAGATAAAACAGTGGTAGAAAGAATGAAGTGATCTCCCATCTGTTTTCTTTCAAGATGTACTTGTTAATGAAAACTAAAATTCCTGGAAAAAGAAGGGAAGAGCAGCATTGTGGGTATGAAACAGATTAAAAGGAAGTTCAGTGGAGTACAAAAGAAGAGAAAAGGTTGTATAAGGAGAGGAAGAGAGAGTTTGTAGCAAGCAGCTCCAAGCCCTGAGTAGAAGATGCCTTTCAGAACTGCAGGAACAAGTTCCCTGACTATCCAGCCAACATTAGTGTTGCTCCGCATGCAACAACTCCTCACACAGGCCTAAGACTAGCCTGTACCAATACCTACAATAAAAAGAAATAGTGCTGAAAACTGTCAGCTACGTGATGTGAAATCAAAAGCATATTTGTGGCTTTCAAAAGTGTTGTATAAGTGAATGACACAATTTATTCCTTCTTCTGTTTACTATGATGAGTAGACACTTTCAGTTTTGTTTATCATTTCTTTGACTTTTATGTACCAATGTTATTTTGCTATAGAACTAAACTGTCTAAGGGTATTTATGTATATATTGTTATAGTAATGAATGAGAGCGAAAGTGCTAGCTTATGGCACTATAGATTTTCCATTTTTCAGAAAAAAAAAAAAAAAAAAAGCCTTATCTCTTGTACTTCTGAGTTTTTGCATAAAAAAAGTCTCTTAACATTTTGGGTGCAAGAACAACAACAAAAATACATTTTTATTCAGCTCCAGGACATGATCAGGCAATATTTCTTGAAGCTCAATTTCCTTTCTCTTCCTTCCTAAATACTAGTATAAAAGTATGTTTTCATTTGTGTTTCTTCTGCTAAATAACACTACCAGTGAAATCAAGTTGTGGATTCAATTAAAGTAATCCCAAAAGCAAATTCTTCAAATCAGGCTGTAAGTTCATAAAGTCTGGGACAATTCAGGAAATCTTTGATAAATGTTTTATGTCATACAGATAGTTTTTAAGATTTGTTTTTGTTTTCTTTTTTTTTAGCAAAAGAGTGTTAGAATTATTGTATCACGGTACAAGATTTAAAACTGTATTATGTGCTGCATACATACAATGTCTTCTCTAATAAATACAGATTAGGAGTAGACTCTTTGTAGTAAATCTAATAAGTCACCTGAATGGCATCACAAATGACAAGTCTTAGAGTCATTATGTGTAACTGGCTAATGGTGTATTTATTCTTTATCCTCAGGGATAACTCCAGTAAGTTTTGAATCTCCAGAAGGATTTCCCTGCAGACCTAAATGATTATATTTAAATAACTCTAAATAATTACTTGTATTTAAATTAATTTCTAAAGCAATCGGTTTGTCTTGTGGTCTTACTGAATTTTCAAGTAGTGATGAATTTGATGTTCTCTGATGCCTTGAATTTCCCCCTTGAGCCAAGAAAGGTGATGAGAAAAGGAAATGAAGCCCCCAAATCCAGAGTTCATGTAACATGCAGTATTAAAAACATATGTGGCATATACAAAGAGGATCTCAGCCAGTGCCCTCTGGTTGTGCATGACTTTAAATGATTGAAATTCTTGTTCTCAGGGAAAAGAACCAACTTAACATAATCAAAGCATGGAAGACTCCTCTTAAAGTGTGGGAGATAGCAAACACTGGGATTCCATTGCCTGATATATATTTATTCTCAGGAAAAGAGTTTAGAAGCAGTATAAAACTATAATCTTTTAATGCCATCTTGTAACACACTAAACAGGTCAGTTAAATATTTCAAAGGATTTTTTTTCCCCCCTTTTTCCAAATAAAATCTATTTGATTTATGGATTTGCATATGTACCTTTGAACATATTTTCCCCATTGCTTATCCAAACTTTCCACATTTTCTAAAAGGAATTGGTCTAATGGGGAACTTCACAATTTATGAAAAAGTTTACTGGGTAATTAAAAAGCGGAGAAAAAAATGGCAACCTTTTTTTTTTTTCCAAGGAAAAAGAAAGGAGGAAAAATAGATCCATACCTTCTGAAGACATTTCACAAAAACAAGTGCTTCAGAATTAATCTGCATTTATTTTAATGATTGTGAAGGTAGAGAAAAAGATATTTAGAAGAAATATTTAGGAAAAAAATCTTCGGTATCATGATAGGAAACTTCAGAGTAACTTTTCTGTTAATTAGTTTCCTTCAGTTGCTGGCTTCAGAGTGTTTTATTGGAAATTTATGATTTTGATTAAGACATGAAGTCATTCTGTAGATTTCATCTGAAGGTAAGCAGAAAAATTCATAGTAGGTGAACAACATGTTCCAAATTGATTTGAGGATTTCTCTCCCTTTCAAAGTTATTTTCCTTCCTCTTCATAAAGACTAACAAATTAATCTACAAACTAAAAGATCGTGAGAAAAAAATAACTTGATGAAACAGGATGTTTTAATTTTATTGCCATAAAAGTATTATTTGATAAAATATGGTTTATTTTAAAAAGCCTATTGCTTTCTTTTCAGTTCCATGTTGACAAGAGACCACTTTGTCCATTTTGTATATCTCTCTTGATGCAGTTTGAATAGTTTGATATAAAAGCCTGTATTATCAGAATGACACTTGTTCTCAATGATGGCTTTTCTTTCTGGGTTTTTGGGTGAGGGTTGGAATGTAATGATCAGCTGGAGGAACATAAACCAAAAAGGTAAAATACCATTTTCTGTTTTCTTGGGTAAAAGGACAAGTAAGCAAAGCATTAATATGGACAAAAAGCTTCCAACCCGGGTTGTAAAGCAAAACCAAATTCTTTATCATTTGAATGAAAAAATTGTCTATGTGACCGGGAAAATAAAACTGATGAGAACAGAGCTGGAATACATTTTTTTGAAGGAACTTTCTGTGTCCTTTAACAATGTAAACTGTGATTACTAGAAACTATGTGAAAGTTGATTAATGTCCAACAGAACAAGAGAGAATACTTGTCATTAATTTCACTGACACTAAGTCCATAAAATTATACTTGATAAGAATTATTTTGGCATCTTTAAATTATTAACATATAGAGAAATAAGTTGGGAAAAAAAATCAGCATATAAAGCAGCATGTAGCCCTTAACTTCTAACAGCCTACCTCAATAATGGTGCTTGATGACTGCAGGGCTGGATAAACAGGAAGTAATTATTCATAATAATGTTGAGCCAGATGGTCTCTTGAGAAAGTTGTACTAATAGAGAGTTTGGCCTACAAAATTGGTTTTGCTCTTGCTGATGCATGGAATTATTCTGTTGCTAGAATACCTCTTTGTGACTCTCACAGTGCTAGCCTTTTGATACAACTTTTTCAGCAGGCTGAAAATTTTATACTCTACAGTGATGACTGGGATTTTTAAGGACTGAGAGGAGCTGGCTGCTTATTTAAAGCCAATGGTACTTGGACACATGTCTTTCTTAAGCTCCTATTAGTTTCCCTTTGTCATGCAATGAAGTGCTGTGTCAAGACTCCTTATGTCACCTGATCCAGGAAGGAGAGATTTATGTTAAACTACTATACCATTGGGACTGGGATAGAGGCATTTAATGGAAATGGACCTCCATTGTTGTAATGCTCACATGCCACTTGATCAGAAGTCACTGGGACAAGCTCACAGAGCTGTTGCCTTTGGATAACTTCGCCTTAAGACAGTAGCTCTATTTATTGGTATTTTGAATAATTCAGATATGTTTTTGAGTCTTGGTACATATTGTATGCATAGATTCAGAACTGTTGAAACTGATTCCAGAAATTAAGAGTACAATGAGGATGCAACTGATACATTACACTTTGGTTGGCATAAGAATCATCAGACACTGTTAAGTTCCTTTAGCCCAAAATTAATGAAAATCCCTAGTGCTTGGACAGAGTTTACTTTTTAAAAAAAGCTCCAAAAGAAGTACATTTTACTAGTTTGGGTGTTTTCATCTTGATTTATAGAATTTTCTGACTATTTTCTTATCTTAGACAGAAAAGCCTTGCCTATTTAAAGATCAAATAATTGCAGTGTATAAAACATTTTTAGGAAAGATATTTGAAATTTTATCAGTATATTAAGAACAGCAAAACTATTTCAGGCTAATTACTGCTGCAATACCACATATACCTTTAGATTTCTGTTCACCTCAGTGATGCACAACTGTGGAGGCAAATTCCTATTCTGATACACCCTACAATGTGCCTCTGCAAATGGAGAAAGATAACTGAAAGCCATGTAGTGTAAAGTCACTGTTCATGTAGACTGTCTGTCTCTCATGTCTAGGAACTAAGGTAATAATCACTGAAAGCAATCTTTAATGAATGTAACATGACAGAAGATTTACATATTTGAAACATTTTTTCTTTCTATATAGTCTCCCTTGCATAGACTAGAAAAATATTAATACAATTTAAACATTTAACTAACCCCGACTTTTTATATTTCCATTATATTTCCCTGTACTACCAAATACTAAACAAAACATTAGAAGCCTCATTCACTGATTTTCAAGTTATCTATGATGCAGTTTATAAATCTTTAATTTTTTTTTTCTTTAGGCACTGTAAAGAACTCAACTTGTTGGATAAGTTTCACAGATAATACTTTCAGCTTTGATTTATTTTATGACGGTTTTCTGGAAAAAAATACCATACCTAGAAACACACCTAGAACATAAAGGGAGATGCAGAAATTTATACAATAACTAAATCACCATTTTTTTCCACATCACTCTGATTTTTATCTTTTTTTTATTTTTTTTTTAAATAAAGAAATGAAATTACCACGGAATTGGTTATTCTAACTTGTATTACTCAGTCCAGCTCATTGGATTTTTTATTAATTTATGAGAAGCAGGTCCTGCTTGACTAATATGATCGCCTTCTATGACAAGGTGACCTGCTTAGTGGATGAGGGAAAGTGTGTGGATGTTGTCTACCTGGACCTTAGCAAAGCCATTGACACCATTTCCCACAGCATTCTGCTGGAGAAACTGGCTGCTCGTGGTCTGGATGAGAGTGTTTTTTGCTGGGTGAAAAACTGGCTGGATGGCCAGGACCAAAGAGTGGTGATGAATGGCGTTAAATCCAGTTGGCAGCCAGTCAAATGTAGTATTTGGACTCTGTACTGGGACCTGTTCTGTTTACTGTCTTTATCAATGATCTGGATGAGGAGATTGAGTGCACCCTCAGTAACTTTGCAGATGACACCAAGCTGGGTGGGAGTGTATCCTGGCTGGGCTGGGACACTGCTGGTTTGGGCTAAACCACCACAGAGTGCTGATCTGTTTGGGAGTAGAAAGGCTCTACAGGGGGACCTGAACAAGTTGGATTGATGGGCCAAGGACAGTGGTATGAGGTTCATCAAGGCCAAGTGCAAGGTCCTGCACTTGGGTCACAACAACCCCATGCAACAGTACAGGCTTGGGGAAGAGTGCCTAGATAACTGCCCAGCAGAAAGAGACTTAGGTATACTGATTGACAGCTGACTAAATATGAGGCAGCCATGTGTTCAGGTGGCCAAGAAGGCCACCAGCATCCTGGTTTGTATCAGAAACAGTGGGACCCGCAGGACTAGGGAAATGATCATTCTGCTGTACTTGGCTCTGCTGAGGCTGCACCTCAGGTACTGTGTTCATTTTTGGACCCATCACTCCAAGAAAGATATTGAGGTGCTGGAGCATGTCCAAAGAAGGGCAACAAAGCTGGTGAGGGGTTTAGAACACAAGTCTTGTGAGGAGTGGCTGAGGGAACTGGGGATGTTTAAACTAGAGTAAAGGAGGCTAAGGAGAGACCTTATCACTCTCTACAACTACCTGAAAGGAGGTTGTAGCGGGGTGGGGCTCGGTCAGTTCTCCTATGTAACAAGGAATAGGAGAAGAAGAAATGGCCTCAGGTCACACCAGGGGAAGTTTAAATTGGATTTTAGGAACAATTTCTTCACTACAAGGGTTGTAAAGCACTGGAATAGGCTACCCTGGAAGGTGGTGGAGTCACCATCGCTCAATGTGTTTAAAAGACCCATAGATATGGTGCTTAGGGGTGTGGTTTAGTGGTGGACTTGATAGTGCTGGGTTAATGGTGGGGCTTGTGATCTTAAAGTTCTTTTCCAACCAAGTTGATTCAATGACTCCATGATTTTATTGATGCATAATGTCTAACTATGAAGGCAAAAATCCCATTGCAGTTTTTCTTATTTATTGAAAGTCGGAACATGTGCCAGATCTCTTTATCTTGTGTCTCCTTTCCTTTCCAGACATTGAATCTGGTGCAACATGGATATTTCTGTATGTAGTATATATATAACTGTTTCATAGCTGAAGACTGCCATAAATGTTGACTTGTAGGTTGGAATATATTTACGCTGCTTCTGTCAATGTTGCAGTTTTTATACACTTATTTTCACTATTTTCCCCAAATTCCTTCCTTGGATAGATAAGGACTGTGGTTCTCTAGTTCTGATTTTAAGGAGAGGATAGACCATTGTATTTAGATATGTCTAGCTGAATTGCTGCACAATGTTTAGAATTCTTACTCTTTTTTCTTTTTTTTTCTTAAAGTCTAGTCCAAAAGCAACATTATTTCTTCAGAAATTAAGGGAACTTAAGCATGTGTTTGAAATGAGGAAGAAATTAATGCTATAATCATTCAGAAACTTAAATTACATGGAGATCCTCTTCCCTCTATTATTTTGTGACAAGCAACTGACCGGACCAGCAGTATTTCAGTTATTGCTATGACAGACAACTCACATCACAGAAGCATGAAGAAGAGCTCAGAAAGATGCTAGAATATAATACTGTACATTAATAGGCACATTTGGGGATTTTAATCTAAATTCAATTTGTCTGCTAAACAAAAACATTCTGCCCTCTGACAGTGAACTTACACACTTCTCAGCAAGTCAGTACATTCTTAATGGGGAGAGAAAACTCTCTGAAGAGTGCTTCTTAAGAAGTGAATTATTCCAATACTCTAAAACAGATCCATTCCTGATTTGTTCTTAGATTTGTGTAGGCCTAATAAAAGTAGAAGTAATAGAAAGAACCAAGGAAGCGTAAGACTCTTATGAGGAAAATGAAAGGAAAGCTTATTTACCTCCTCTTCCTAAGTCATACATGCAATCGCAGAACTATAATAAACATTGGAACTTTAAAGGTGCCTTTTTTTTTTTTTCATTCCTGTCCTTATCTATGCTGAATTTAGTGATATCAGATGCTAATCAGATGCACGTTTCTATTTGGCTATAAAGTTGTAATTGGTCACAGACTGAGATTCTTCTTATCCTCTCCTTCAAACACTGTCTTCAAGTTTCCCCAAGTCCAAAGATGCTGTGTCATTGTCCTAAGCAAAGAAAGAGCAGAATATATTTGTAATAGGACATCTTCTAAATTCCCAGGAATTGCTGGCCATGATAATATTATCAAGGAATTAGTGTAAGTTCACTTTGGCACCCCATCAGATGCTTTATATTTTGAGAGTTGGTTTCATACTAGCCTTAGGGAATCACAAATGTCAGGACTGTGCTACAGTATAGCTTTCCTGCCTTTCTAAACAGTATCCTGTGTTAATCTGTCTGGCACATCTGGTAACTTTCAAAAGCAGAAGTGAAAAGGCAATTCTATGTAGCAAAAAGTGTGAGAAAGAATTCAGAAACTCCATCCTTCTTTTTACAGAGAAAATCACTAGAGTGCATTTGGTATTTTTCATTATTGAGAACATACAGCAGCTTAGTTTCACCAAAGCTAATTGATTTTCACAGCTGGTGCATGAAAGGCTAAAGAAGATATGAAATTTGCAAAGGACCTTTGTCTAGTCTCTGAAGCTTCTAGTATCTGTGGAGACAACGGAAAATCTTTGGAACTGGAGATCTCAGTACATCCAAAAATAACTTCAGGTCACTAAAATGTTGAACATATTTATTGATCTATCCATGCTGCAAGTATTTACAAGAAATCATATCCTTTCTCTTAAGAGAATATCATGTATCTCTTACACATTTACTTTCATTGTGATACCACAAGGGTAAATAGGTTTATGTTACATGTGACATAATTGTCTACAGTAGGCAAGATCTTACTGAATAAGCATGTTTTGTTATTCGTTACAGACAAAACAGATCATATAGCTGAGACAAGTTTGCTATAGCTGATCCATCATAAAGGGGAGGGTTTGTCTGAAAAAAGACCTTCACACTGTGGAAGAGTTTAATCAAGTTCTGCTGTAAAAGTCATTCTTTCATAGCACTTAGTCTTGTTCAGTATATCAAATTTCTTCATGTGTGGTCAACCTTCCTTGCCACTGATAAACAACTAAACAACTCAGTGGGATACACACAGACTACTGGGGTTTAAAGATGTACACCAATATCTTACTGAATATTAAAGAGTTTTTTTGATCATCTTTAATTACTTAAAAGAAATGTGGTACCAGCTTTCTATTTGACAAACGTGTAATAGGAATTAAGATCTTTCACCTGTTGATTGACAAAAAAGGAAGGGCATGTCTCAAACTGCCACAATATCTCCAGCTTCTATCTATGCCATGGCTTTGTATGAAAAACATCTTTTAACAAGGTCTCATCTGCTTTGTTTCACTTGCTAGTAAATAACTCACACTTAATCTTACCCTTTCCCCCTTAGTAATTCATTAGTATGTTTCAACATGAAATGTTTCCTACGCTGAACCTTACTTTCCATAACCATTTAATATATTAATTAATATACATATATTGTGAAAATGGGGAAATAAATCTGACCTTGTGAGGTCAGCCCTGAATATGTGACAGATGCAAATTGGGAGAGAAATGGTAATTGTTTATTTACAGCAGCATTTACAGGTTCTTTTGGACTGCCGGTGATAAATTAAAACCTACAGGTATAACTAAAGCTTTATCACTAATAACAACAACACACTATAAGCACACATGCACACACACACACACCAATAACAACTTGCCCATGGTAGGCCTGGCTGCCTGGCAAATAGACAAGCCCATCAAACAGAAATACAGTGGAACAGGACATGGTAAAGTAGTGACAAGAACCAAGGATATGCTCAGGGAAGCATAGAAATGCACCTGAGGAGAAAATGTGAAATACACCTGGGGAGGAAAAAGTGTATCTCTCAGCATTGGCTGAGGTAAATAATCTTGCCCACATGGTGTCCCAAGTGGGGGGGATGGCAAAGGAGCGAATTAGTCCATCCGTCCGGTCATCAGTATGGTTCTGAGCTGATCCTGTCCCGATTTATGGGCCGAAATTGGGGTGATATTTACACTCGAATTTTTTACATTACATCATCGGGGTATGTGTGTGGGGGGATGACTATAGACAATATTATCACTTATGTTAATGCCATGAAGTCTGTTAATTCACACCTGCATGGATGGAGGCAGTGGGTCCTTGTGTTTAGGGCTAAGACAATGGGAGACTGGGAGGATGAGGCCTCTGCGCCATTTTGCACTCCTCCAGGCATCCAGATAACACCAGGTATTGATCTAGTGATGGTTGCCACAGTCAACCAGTGCTGAGTTTCGTGCTTCTAGGCATGAGGCTGCATGGTGTACTTGGGCTTTGTGATCAGCTTTATTCTCTCTACAACATTCTTCATGCAGATATCTAAGTAAGTGCATACAGTTGTTACAGACTGCTTATTGAAACCAAGCATAATGCTAACTTGTGATTTTGTGTGACAACAGATTTTGAAAAACTGGTTAAGAAGAATTTTATCTGAAACACACTGTTGCACTAGAATAAAAATGTATTATATTTTATTTTATAAAAAAATTAATTTCTGAAGGCAGAGAGAGATATTTGGATTTTGGTATTTTGAGATGGTAGAGATACAAGCTGTCCTGTGAGCCTAGAATAAGCTTAGAATACAAAATATATAAAATCTCAGACTCCAGTAGATGAAATAAATGATATCTGAAAAAAATTCCACATTTTGACATATGAAAAATCACTACCAGGATATAAATTAGAGCAATGGTGTCAACATTTAAGCAGCAGTTTATAAAACCTCCAGGAACCAAAATTTACCAGTTATTTTGTCATAGAAATATAACATAAATTTGCAATACATGCTGGTCTTCTGTCTAGGTATTTTGCCTATGAGTGGCAGAAATTCAGAAACTCCTTTCGCAGCCACCTTTTCCTTCTTCCCCCCCAGCACTGCAGGCAAATATGGCTAAACCTTCCCTGTGAGATCCTCTACAGCAGGCTTCTCTTTCTCTTAGACAAAGTATCAGATGTGATTTGATGGTGGCCATGTCAGGAATTTTGAGCATAATGTTAAAATTTAGTCTAGATTTTGCTTTTTGGGACCCAGCCTGAATGTGTGTGAGGTTAGCTCTGTGCCGTTTGAGCAGTCATCAAAATCCAGTAATAAAGGATAATTTAAAAAAATAAATTAAAAAAAAATAAAAGAAGAATAAATAGAAACAGATGAAATTGAGGAAGCTACTTGTAATACCGAAGTTACAATTTAAAATAAAAATTGTTTGAGGGCATTCAAGCTGATCATTTGGCTGACACCTTTGTAATAAGGAATACTGTATTCAGTCACTGTTCCGCCAAGTTCACCTGGCTCACATCAGTTTTGACCCCTAGTAAAGACCAGTAATGTACTGCTACATGATATCAGGGATCACAATAATTTTGTATCGTGTTGCTATGGGAGACGAGGGGAAGGTCTCAGAAACTCATCTAGATTAAAGGGAAGAGGATAGAGAGGGAGGAATCTTGTTATCAGGATATAGTTTTCAGATTGGCAAATAACTAAAATGGTTTCTTCTTTCTATGAGAGACAGTGCCAGAGAGAACATCCATATACAGAAGAGCAGTGAAGAAACATTTTTACCAAGGTTGGATTGGGTGGGAAAGATGAATCTGAGACTGAAAATATTTTGAGACTGTAAGGCTTGGAATAATAAATGACTGACTTCCTCTTCTCAATAAAGCCATGCTTTTCTCTCACGCTCTATTTCCTTGCAGCTAATAAACTCTAATGAAATACTAGTGCCTTTATATTTCTGTGTTGTACAGTTGTCCTTTCTCACTTTGACTCCTCTTGTGGCTAATTTGTCTCTGATTATGTGATTATAGGAATGTTACACTCATGCTTGTTTCAT
This sequence comes from Merops nubicus, assembly GCF_000691845.1. NCBI lineage: Eukaryota > Metazoa > Chordata > Aves > Coraciiformes > Meropidae > Merops > Merops nubicus. Next base: position 9,770 of record NW_008596979.1, on the reverse strand, counting down.
CACTTTCACTTCTTTTTTTCTCTCTGTTATGAGAACATTTTTTTTAATTGACACCTAAGAAAAGATATCACAAAGACAATATGAAAGAGGATTACATGGGTTTAGACTTTTAATTAAAAGGTCACATAGACAAGTTAATCACAAGCACACAAAATGAAAAACTATTGACCCTTTGAGGCCTAATAAATAGTTTTACAGTTTTGATTCCTTCTTTCCTCCCTCCATCTCCTAAAGGGATTGTAGTTCCTTGAAAGCAGATAATAACGGTCTTTTGAGAAAATTTCTCATATTAAGCTAATCCATGTACAACATGTAGATAGAGAAAGACAATAAAGCATGCTGAAAGAAAAATCCATTTAGCACCATTTTAAACTATAGAGAAGGAAAGGGTGATATAGTAGATACTTTCTATCATTAGATTCAATACTACCAATACTGGCAGTCTTACAGCTGCTGCTAACAGGGCAGCTGAGTTTGGTGATACTTGATCCAAAATGCATGTGTACGTCTATGCAGAAATGTTACTGTTGATTCTTGCTCCAAAGGAGTTTGGTTAGGAGATGTAAACTGAACTGCACCTGTATAACAGAGACAGGATTCTTCAATACTATAAATCTGATTTCTGAATGATCTAGACAAAAGTTATGCATATACTATACATGAAGGCTCAAGATCTGAGTGTATCATAGAATTGATACTGATAGAGCTAGATGGAAACCAATGTTAAGACAGTTTGATCTAAACTTAAATTTTGTTATACATGAAGACTTCATTTGAAGTCATTCTAGCTTAGTGAATTGGCATACCATATGAAATTTCTCAGCCTTGGAGCTAAAAAAGAGATCAAGAACAGTTGCATAATCCTAATAAAGATTATGACTTGTCCAAACTGATTTTTGTTTTGGATCTTCTTTTTCAATTTTATATGACATGTAAATCAAAATGTTGCATGATGCTATGACGTATTTTTAAGTTGCTGGTACTATTTCTTAACTGACTGGCTAAAAATCGTGTTTTCCAATCAGTAGTGCCTGCATTAAAGAATCACAGAATCACAGAATCACAGAATGTTAGGGGTTGGAAAGGACCTCCAGAGATCATCGAGTCCAACTCCAACAATTAGTCTACTAAGCTTTTAAGACATAGACAAAAAAATTAGTTTTCTTTCTTAACACTACAACTGCCCCAAATCTGGCTGCATTTAATTCACTTATGCTTGGAGACAAAGTTTATATTACATTGTGAACCTCAACATGAGCCGACAGTGTGCACTCGCAGCCCAGAAAGCCAACCACATCCTGGGCTGCATCAAGAGAAGTGTGGCCAGCAGGTCGAGGGAGGTGATTCTCCCCCTCTATGCTGCTCTGGTGAGACCCCACCTGGAGTACTTCTTCCAGTTGTGGAGCCCCCATTACAAGAGGGATGTGGACCTGCTGGAGTGTGTCCAGAGAAGGGCCACCAGAATGATCCGAGGGCTGGAGCAGCTCTCCTATGAAGACAGACTGAGAGAGTTGGGGCTTTTCAGTCTGGAGAAGAGAAGGGTCTGAGGTGATTTTACTGTGGCCTTCCAGTATCTTAGGGGGGCCTACAAGAAAGCTGGGGAGGGACTTTTTAGGCTATCGGGTAACAACAAGACTAGGGGGAATGGTGCAAAGCTTGAAGTGGGTAGGTTCAGGCTGGACGTGATGAAGAAGTTCTTCCCCATGAGAGTAGTGAGACCCTGGAATGGGTTGCCCAGGGAAGTGGTTGAGGCCCCATCCCTGGGGGTCTTTAAGGCCAGGCTGGATGAGGCTCTGGGCAGCCTGATCTAGTGTGAGGTGTCCCTGTTCCTGGCAGAGGGGTTGGAACTGGGTGATCCTTGTGGTCCCTTCCAACCCTGACAGATTCTGATCTGTTTTAGCAGAGGACTTTAGAGCCCTAATGGCTCAATGGTTGGACTTGATGATCTTAAAGGTCTCTTCCAAACTAAAGGATTCTATGATTCTATGATTGAAAGAGTGATCATGATCTGAGGACACATTTTTTCTTTCCCATGTTACATCAATGTGTTTCTCTGACAGGTATCCTGTGGATGGCCTATGTAAGTGTGTCTGGCAACTCCTGAAGATGTTGGGAATCTCCGGTGTGCAATACAATATGCCTTCTTCAACTTTACATATGCTAAATGAAATGTAAGTACTTCTTTTTAGCTTATTGCAACTGACCAGTCAGTGGAATGATGAATCTTCACTAGAATCATACCACTTAGTTTTCATGAAAGGTAGAGTGGTGTTATCTCACACACCTGTGACTCACATGTAGACATATATGTGTATGGTGGATATCCTGTTACCCTAACCTCCCTTTATAACCACAGAAAATATGGAGAAAAATTGAGAGATTAGGGGTTACCACCCAATGTTTGCATGAAAAAAAAAAATTGCAGAAACTACATTCGGATTATAGGAGTTGTCTTGATTCTTCCCTGAAATGTCAAAATTGTGGTTCTCTGCAATTCTGGATTTTACGTTTTCTTTCTTTACCAGTGACTTAGGAATACTAAACATCCTCAGTTGTTCTTTCACAGTTTCAATTTAAAGATCATCCATTAATTCAGGTGGACTGGGAAGTCAAAGAAAACAGCTTCATTCACAGTTTTAAATGCATATTTCGCCTACACTCCATGTATTTAATAGCATTCAAACTGAGTTCAAGTCAGTAAAGATTCTCATATTTATAATTTACTGAGGAAGGAAAAGAACAACCTCCATTGTAGTGTGTATCCATGCAAGAAATGAAAAGTTAGACTATCTTAAACACCATGTTTGAATTTAGGCTCTTCTAAGAGACTCTAATGTGTGTAATTTATATGCTGAAGGAGTAGGTAAGAAAACTGCGGCAAGAAAAAAACAACATAAGAGCATAAAAAAAACTAATCCCTGCTGCTGTAATTAAGAGAGCAATATATTATAATAATAAACATCTCTTTAAACAGTTATGTCAGGTCGTTAAGAGAGCACCTGAGTTTGTTGCAACATGTCCTCAAAAAGCAGATGGGACCATGTCAATTTGGCAGTAGCCCAATGAAATCTGCTGGTAGGCATTATTGTAGCCTCCATGTTAATACCGTTAGTTCACCTTCAGCTGGGAAGCTAGCATGAGACAGATGGTAATTAATTCTGTGTGGGTCAAAAGGAATTACCATGAAAAGAAGAGAGAAGTGGTCTGGACATCAGGACTCCTGGTTTAAGTTTCTCAGTGCCACTGAATCATAGGAAGGAAAAGTCACTGGATACATATATGCCTCTGTTTAGCCATACATAAACTCAACATGAGACAAGCTACCTTACAGCTCTATACTTTGACAGTAGCAATAAGTATAGAGACACTGACAGTCTAGTTTACTGAAGATAATACTTTGAAATCTTTGAAATGGAATCAATTTTGCTGAATATATTTAACAGTATTTGATAGCATAGTTTGGTTGGTTGTTTGGTCTGTGTTTTTTTGTTTGTTTGTTTGTTTGGTTTTTTTAGGAAACATCTTTTAGTGTTTGCTTTACTTTTATTGCAGTTGTAAAGCTTATCTAAACTTCTTCTGAACTATCACTGGGACACTGGGAAAAGTACTGGACATATCAGCTATGAACCTTAAATACTAGTACCTTTTGAATGTAATACAACAAAGCATTTTTTCCTCACCTTCTTGATGGAGTCCAGTCAACCCACTTATGTCTCCATCACATGGAATAAGACACTAGTTACTTTTAAATAATAAGACAGCATTCTAAATAACTACATATTAGCTGTTACTAATTGTATACTTAAGGCAGAAAAATATAGAACACGGTTTCTGGATGGAATATCACAACTAATTTCAAACTTTTAAAAATAATGTGGCTGTTGACATAAGAATAATCACCCGAAACGTCACCCCAATTCTCAGTTCTTCATTAAATCATCTTTGTTGCAATCAGATACATTCTTGGATTTCAGCAGAAAAGTAAATTTTAAAACTGTCCCTTTTTAGGATGTTTTTATCCTCATAAAAATGTGAATTAGTGCTTTTACTGTCAAGACAAATCATGGAAGTCTTAGAAAACAAAACCTAAAGACGAGACCTAAAGAGAACTGAAAAGCTCTTCTTACTTATCTTCTTGATAGAGGTCTAATTTATACATGTCATTAAAATACATTAATGTATATTTGTGCATCTCTCTGATTTATGGACTACCAGGTTGTCACTCTCATAGTCAGCTGCAACACCTCTGAAGCATGGTATTGAATTGTTTCTTGCAGCCTTGTCTTTTTAACAGAGAAACCTTTAGTCTATGTTCAGAAACTTACATCTTCATTCTTAAAAACAGTTCAGCAAGCTACAAAGGATATGTGCTAATGGCTCTTCTTCAGGTTTGAAACATCAAATGTAGTGGTTCATTTTAAATAGAACATTAGCAAACAGTGCTATGAAGGGTGTAATCAAACCGTTATCCACAAAAGCCAGCTAATGTTTTTTCTACTCTAACATGTTTGGCATGGTATATTAAGCATATATTTTTTGACAACTATGATGATGTCTATCTCTATTAGCTTCTAAAACTTTTATGTCTTAAATCTGAGATGAATATCTCAAGTAATTACATGTGAAGTTTTTTTGGTTTTGGTTTTTGTTTTTTTTTCACTTATGGGCTCAGTCATGAAATAGAGAAAACTAAAAAAAAAAACTAAAATGAGCAAAACTAAGAAATTGTTCACAAATGTCAGAAATAAAGCTCTCTGCAGATTTTCTTTTTCTGGAAATCTGAAATTTAACAAAAAAAACCCGCTTTTGAAATTTGATAGAGGAGACTGACATATTATAGATTACGAAATTATAAGGTTGTTCAAAATGAAATTTCATCTGTTATTCCCAAAGGACAAATGAAATATACACAAATCATCCCTGATACTCTTAAATACCTGAACTAAAGAAATTCCACAGCTGCCTTAGGCAATTTGCATCAGTGCTTTTATTTTAACAGTGGGATTACATTCTTTTCTTTTTTCTTTTCCTGATCTTGTTCCCTCTCAACAATGGACCTTGAAATGTCTGACAACAAAATTATACTAAAACAATCTGACCAATTAAAGTCCTTTATGCATTTTCAATAATTTCTAATGAAAGATCATGCCACTGTGATTAGTTCCTTTTTTTTTTTTTTTTTTTTTTTTTTTTTTTTTTTAGCAACGTTTTTTTTTTTTTTTTTTTTTTTTTTTTTTTTTTTTTTTTTTTTTTCTGGTGGTACACAGAAGTAGAGTTCCTACAAGCATCTGCAAGGAAAGAAGGAGGAAAAACATTGGTTAGTATTCTTGGGAAATAAGCAGAACAGACATAAAGAAGGCTTATGTTTTCAAAATGGATTTGGAAAAATCAAGGGCTTTTTCTTACAAGAGAACGGAATGTAGTCTTGTTGTAATGTACAAATATATTTTGCATAGACGTGTGTGTGTGTACATCTATACTTTTGTAGTGAGTGATATTTTCTTCTCAGATCAAGATTTATTCTGTTCAATCAAAGCTCCTCACTTCTCTCTTCCATCCTTACTAATCTGTCAGAATGAAATATTTTAGCAAAGCAGGTTTGACAGCTTCAGTTACAAGTTCTGTTATATTTATTTTTATAATTTTAACTTGAAAGCAAATCTTATGTTTATAAAATCTTTCTGACTGAAGATTGTTACAACCGTTGGAGATAGAAACACTTTTTTGCTCACACACTGATTGAGCTCCATGCTCTCTAACCTTAAAAAGAACTCCTGAAGTATAACTAAAACTCATGCGGCCTGGGCACCTTTGCTCTTTCACTACTAGGATTTATGTACAAACTTGACACTGATTCAGTCATCAGCTAATGTGATAAGATCTGCTATTCCAACTTTTTAGCTCCTACAGTCTTTACTGACACTCCTTAATCTAGACCTTAAACATTCCATTATTCCACTCATTATACTCTTTTGATCAGAAAACAGTAATCACAGCAAATAGCCTGCTAGCTTTACAGTACTAACAACTGTCCAAAAAGACATGAACAGCATCACCCAATTAGCACAGCTTATAATTTGCACTATGACCTGAACTGCAAGAAGGGACATACCTGTTTTTTTTGCCTAATTTAGGAAGTTTATCTTGTCTGAATCTCTCCAGCTGTGTTGTCTCTGTGAGAGAGGAAAAAGTGTATTCTCAACATGACTTATTCACAATGTCAAGTTTTACTGAAGACTAGGCAAAATATAATTCTTACATGACTCATATGATCAGTTAAAGACTACAAGGAAGTTTTCAGTTTTTCTTGACCTGCTTGTCTGCTTGTAGTGAAGACTACAAGCTGCTTCGTCTGCATTGGCATTTTATCTCAAGATAGCTAACTCAAGAATACACATTTTTATAAGTGGTGGCAAGGTTTTTGATTCTATGAAATACAAGAAAGTAAGTATTGCAAATGGTTCCAACAAGTAGGTAATTTTTGGTGTGGTTTTTGGCATGCCAGTAGTCTATAAATCATGGTAAGAGTTCCACATATAGATCATGGAGTTATATTACATAGCAAAACATACATTTTCAATTACTATTATACATTAAAGTACGAGTTGAAACTTAGATTTGACACTCATCCATGAAATAATAAGATAAAGCAATGGTATCATCTAGCATTTCAATTTCTAATAGAAGTCCTTGTGTTGAACATAAGAATGTAAGGATAAACTATAGGAGAATATATTATCCAAATTTTTTTCTTCCGTTAGTTACTGTAGGACTAGACTGATTAGATCTGGAGGTAACATTACTACTTATCTAGACAAATAAAGCCCTAGTTTGAAACTAGTAAAAGAGAAAGGAAAGCAAGTTAGAGAAGGAAAAATTAGAACAGCGTAGACAAGAATGGAATTTCAAAGTTTAATTAATTAGAACTTTTTTTTTTTTTATTGAGGTCACACAGGCTATATGCCAAAATGCATGATTGTTAACAGCAGCCATGCAGACTATCTTTGACACAAACTCTTGGGGTTACCCGAACTACAAAACTGCAAATCTCAGCAAAGCTCTGTGTATAGGGAATAGAGACCAGCCCTTCTTCCCTTGGGACACCAACCCCTGGCCCTACAGCAAGAAAGACAAAAGCTTGACAAGTTCTTCTGTGACTACTGTGAGACAACAGTGACCATATTTGACAGTTTGAAGTGGGAACATTTGAGTTATTTCAACTGTCAGCAATATTTGAAGCAAATTCCAACAGGCTGCTTTGGCTAAACAAAGTAAATAGCTCACAATAGCAGAAAGAGTAGGAACATGTTCTGCAGCATACAAGTTTATGCTAGATATATAAAGACATGAAAAAGTAATCTGAAATTACACCACAAGCTTAGTTTCTCATTTACTTCTGCTGTATAGCTGAAGTGATTGCATTTAACAAGCTATATATATATATCTACAAATAATGTTTAGACTTACACATGTAAACAATTTCTGTTAAATTACTCAATCTTGCAGTAGCATATGGAAACTTCAGATTAATTAAATATTACAGGGTCTTACAAGGTATCAGTCCAATGGATATTTTCCTCACAATGAGAATAAATAGAATTATTATTCATCTATGTGTAAGAATACTGCGTTGTAGAGATAATAAATGACCTGTCTGAGATCAGAGAATGTGCATGTGATCTACACAGAAGGAATCAGTCATGTAATTTAAGATTATCTGCCTTTTCACAAAGCAGATAGAGAAAGCATGTTTGTACTGTATAGAGATAAGCAAAAGGGAAGATATACGCTACACCATGCCTCTGGACTAAATTGTAGCTCAGCTGTGTGAATCTTGCTTACATATTCACAATAATTTCTATTACCAAACTTGATTTTAGGAAGGTATTTTCTCTAAACTGAATGGCTTACATTACTGTTTCTTTTTTAGTTTCCATATATAAGTTCAAAAATCATCCCCAAATTGCCTATGTTGGTATTTAGGAATGACATTGATAACCTTAATTAACAAGTGGTAAAAGATCACTCCTCCATAATTCTGTAACAATACAGTCATGGTGTTTGACCTTTTATTATCCATCTGAATCTCATAAGAGGGTTCTGGATAATGTATTTTTTTGCATGTGATGCATAGTGGCATATGAAAAATGTTAGGTAGACTGTTCTGTATTAACTCATTGCTATGTTCATAGGAATAGAGAATCGTATCCTTCATTTTATCTGTTGTCTTAGCTGATTCTGCTGTTCCCCACATTTATTTATTTTTTTCAAATAATCAAATTTATGTTTCTTAATTTCCACTTTATACTATATTTTTCTATAACAATAGTGTAACATTAATGCCATACACATCACAACAGGTGTGGAGAAATCAAAGTATCATCAAGGGTTTCCAATGTATGTAATGTCCTTGTTTAGTACAAGGATGCACCTGAACGTGGTGTTTTCAAGAATCCCTGAAACATTTTTTGAAGAGAAATATGGTATCAATGTATGGGAGTGTTTAAACTAAGAAACCATGGAGGAATCAAAAGAGATTAATTTTTTATTGCCTACAGAGCTCAGAACACTGCATGAAGCCTTTTGCTGTAGGTTTTTTTTGCATGCTGACATAATGTTTTTAACAAATTTTCTTTTTAGATGTTTCTTTGAAGAAGCTAATGTGGGGAAGACTAAAATTTACCTTATTTCTGTAAGCCTTCTGTCTTACTGCTTTTTCTTGAATCCACATTCCTTCCTTTGTTCCTTAACCCATCTTGAAATAACCTCTAGAAAGTATTTGTCAAGAGACTTTCATTAAGAGCCATCAAGTGCTTGAAGTCCAGCAAGGGCTATCTGAAGCTTGCAGTACAACCATAGTGAGGCCCAGCAGGCCTCGTGGGTCAGCAGGAGAGTACGGTTTTGTTCATAAAGACAGTGGGACAGTCCAAGTGATAAAGCTGATAGAAGAACTTGTAAGTAAGACTGATCACCTCCAAATAAAGCAACAGGAAAAAGTACAGCTAGCCATGTTTTCTGCTTTTGCTTTCCTTCTGAATTTTACTTTTGCTCAGCTGAACAGCTGAAACTGATTTTAATGTGTTTCTGGGTAGATATGTGTATATTTTAGGTCACAATGTTTTCTACAATTATACTGCAGACACTGAATAGAGGTTGCTTAAGTATTTGTGCATCATCAATTTAAAAATTTAACACATTGGAAGAACAAAATGGGGAAAATACGGGGGTATTTTGGACACTGATCTTGAATCTTTTTACAATACATTATTAGCTACTTTGATATTTTAGTGCTAAACTATCTATGCTCTTAAGAAAGCATTATTCAGAGCATTTATGAGGATTTATGGTCCTCATTTAAATACACTGAACTACAGTCAAAATCACTTCATAGGTTAAATCATTAAAACATTCACATGTACATAATGTTGGTTGTCCAGCAGTGATGGAAGGATCATAGAATCATAGAATGTCTGGGCTGGAAGGGACCTCCAGAGGTTATCTAGCCCAACCCCCCCGCTATAAGCAGGGACATCTCCCTCCAACTAGATCAAGCTACTCAGAGCCTCATCCAGCCTGATCTTGAATGTCCCCAGGGATGGGGCATCCACCACGTCTGGGCAACCTATTCCAGTGATCTGTCACCCTCATACTGAAGAACTTTTTCCTAACATCTAACCTAAATCTACTCTTTTCTAGCTTAAAGCCATTACCCCTCATCCTGTCACTACAAACCCTCGTAAACAGTCCCCCCCTGCTTTCTTGTAGGCCCC
>NW_008596978.1:0-2281 GCF_000691845.1 Merops nubicus | reverse complement strand
GTGTTGCCTGTCTCCCAGGGTGAGCTGCCTAATGGACATTCCAAGTTCCATGTCTTTTCCTGCTCTCTGTGGTTGTCAGCCACAGGATGAGCCAGCACCAGCACCAGCAGCAGCAGCAGGGTCGTGTTCTCTGATTCCTTGTTTTTAACCACGTGCTGAAATGTCCACAGCTCAAACTGGTCATTAGCTGACTCTGTCTGGCCAGTAATAAACATCAATATATCAGACTTGAACTGTCTGCTTAGTACTTAAAGTTAATACCTGTAATCCCCTGAGGACAAGATAATATGTTTAAGAGAAGGGAAGTGAGATAACACAGAGATTGGAACAGTTAAAAGACAGGAAGAGAAATCCATTTATGCTACAGGCAAATACAACAATAAAAAAAAGCTTCTAAATGCTTTATTTGTTATTGCCTTTCATCTCTGAAAGCCACTTCTTCGTACAGTAAGACCAAGTGCATAGTGTAGACAAAGCCTACTCATCATTAGTGGGATAACTCCTTACACACAGGTACTAAAACTCTCTGGTTGTAGAGAGAAGTGACACCACAAGTGACACCCTCTGTGGTTCCACTGCCTGTCAGCTGTCACCAGCTCCCTGCGACCCCTCAGCCTGCAGGCACCATCTCCACTGCCTTGCTGAATGCTAAGGAGCTTCCACCCAATTTAACCACAGAGACATCTCTTCCACATCAACACTCAGTAGCAGCTCCCAAATTAGTTTGTAGAGCTTCCTAGAGATATGACCATAGGTTTTTTTTTCCTTTGCTTTTAAATACTGGAAGTCACACAAGGCACAGTAAAATAAAGCAATAAGCTGGTCTTGAGTGCCATCATATCATGTCCATACCTTGAAACCATTCCTAATGCAAGATGGGTAAGACTGAGGGGAGAAACTACATGTGGAAGTCCATATACTAACCACCCAGCTACTATATTTGGTGGGGCAGGCATGGAGCCTTACACTGAGGACATGCTTGTATCCAGCTATGCTTTAGCTCAGCTCTGAGGTTTTTCTCCCCTTCCTCCAGCAATCCAGCTGACAGATGGTGGTGTAGTTTTGTGGCTGAGATCCAGAAGTGAAACTCTTCTCTGGGATTTCGCTTTCATCAAAGGGCATCCTGAGTTAGGACACAGACATCAAAGCTGCCCCCAATATTTTATTCAGACCTTTGTCCTCCAAGAATTTCCTGGGATTCACAACTTTGGATTCAGAATCCATTCTAACATTCCTCTCGAAGGGATTATTAAACCCCAACCCTATCTTTAGAAAAGTGTTTTTCCTTGGATGGAGTGAGTTAGAACAATCTTCTGTCTACACAATAAATGGGATTTCTAAATAGTTCTCCTGATACTTCAGCAGAAAGAATTCACAGACCTATTAGCAATACACTAATTAGCCGTGCTCCCTCCACTTGGATACATCCTCTGCACAGTGAAGCTGATTCACAAAAGCACAGAAGTTGTCAGCTCTACTTCTTACCAGACTATAAATAAGCATGTGACTTGTTACTATTTCCTGATCAGGATTAAGCACAGTCACAATCAAACATATTCAGGATGAGAAGGGGTCCACAAGGAACAACATGAACCTTGGTGTCTCCACTTAGCCCACACCCAGGGCTAAGCTATGGCAGTTGCTCTATCACCTGATGACCCCTCCCCAGATGAGAGGGGAGATCAGGAAAAGGAGACCCACGGGTTGAAATGAGAATGGATTTAAGGAAAGAGCAAAACTAGTGTTAATACTAATGCCAATATAAAGTACAGAAAGTGATACTCAGCCCAGTGAGTGCACGGTGGTCTCAGGAAGCAGGAAAAAGCAGCAGTCCTCAGGAGCAGGATGGTGAGCAGGTGATAAAACCTGATGCTTCAAAAGGCCTGAATTAATTAACCTACAGCAGAACCTGAACCAACCTTTATAGCTTTTTATAAACCCCTTTTTTTATTGCAGTTCATTCTTTCTGCCTTCTATTTCACAGTTCATATCCACCTCCAAATTTTTTTTTGTCCATTCTGACTACATTTTTCCCCATTCATCTGTTTTGAAACAAATTGATTTCAGTTGATCGCCTCTGAAATGCCTTCAGTTAGTGAGGTATGTGACACCTCCACGCTGGAACTCCTGTGCTTCTCCTCTACACCTCGATGTGTGGTTCTTACAGGGAAAAACACCCACTTCCGATACCTCTTATCAGGCAGGTGACGCTTCCGCAGCGGCCGCCCCGTCCCCCTCAGTCCCTAGAGCGCGGGAAAGCGGCGGGCACGCGCCGCCCTCG
>NW_008596977.1:0-2760 GCF_000691845.1 Merops nubicus | reverse complement strand
TGGGGTCATTGATCATGTCTGAGCTGGTTCACATGTTTGTACCCCCAGCAGTCGTTCATATCGTAACAATTTTGTCTACAACACAGTCTGTGTATTGGTTCATCTTCCTGCTGGTGCTGTCACTTTTGTTGGGCCTGGTCATTGGCAGAACAATGACTGCTGAGGGGATGCCAAGTACAGATTTAGATGTCTAACTTTTAGCAGATGGATCCCCTAATTTTCTCTTTTTTCCTCTTCTGAATGCAGCAAATGTGTAAGGGTTTGTAGTTTTGTCTCTATACATTCTTAGTGACAGGGTTTATACAGTCATAGCTTGGCAGATAGGCAAAGAACCATGGGCAGTCCAGTCCACTGGTTTATTATACATTCAGGGATGTAAATGATGGAACTTATGCCTAAAAATATTCTCATAAAGCAGCTATATTCTATATTAGCCCCATGACTAAAAGAAAATGTACATATTACTCATACTGCTTTATTAGACAAGCAATCAAGGTAGATTTCTGACCCCTTTTAAGGACAAGAACCATTACCAAGAATCTTAGAAATTCAGAGAAACATGTATGTTAGTCAGCTGTGGAAGGAGAGTAGGAAGAAAGTATGAATATATTCCAGATCTACGAATTCATGTGCTTTTCATCTCCTCTTAGATTTTTAAAAGCTTCAGTTTGCAAGGAAAACATCTCTCACACTCTTCCCCACCTCTCACCTGTGCTCCATCATCAAAATTAGGAATAGCTTGCAAAGCACAAATCATTCCAGGCAAACACCGATACTCTGTTTTGATAAAGTGACAAAACCAGTTGATGAGGGGAATAAAGTAGATTTGCTGTATCTAGCTTGTATTAGAGCATTTGATATAGTGTCAAATGAAATTCTGCACACAAAATTAACTCAAATTGGCATGGATGTGAACGCTGCCACACATAAGGAAAACTCATTGAAGTACTGCAAGCAGTGCCCTGAAAAATGGCAATAGATTCAGCTGAATTTACAGCATGCAAATGAAATTTGGAGATAATACTAAATTAGTTTGGGAAGTGTTATGCAAACCTCCAAGGAAAGAGAAATAGTACAGAAAGAGACCTAGGATTAGTAATATGCACATAAAATATCAAAGTGTTTCACAGTTCTATAAATTTTAAGACCAGCAGGGACTATAATGATCATCCAGCCTGACCTCCTACATAACACAGACCATAGAATTTTAACAAGTGATTTCTATATAACTTTAAGATGAGCAAGATCCTCTATTTGAGGAATAAATCTATTCTCAATTTGGAAACTTCGCATTTTAGAAAATTTATCAGGACCCTAGGTACATTTTTTCAGTGGCTAATTGTTTTTACCATTACTGAACAAAATTGCACCTTATATGAGATTCAGGACAGGGAAGTTGCAACTGAATACGTTGTGAGAATATGTAACCTAGAGCAAAGGTATTAAATAAAAAGGAAATCTTGCAAAACACTAAAGTGATACTGAATAGCAACTTCAGTCAGAATTTGGCCTTTCCAGTGGCCACAGGAAATCACGAGAAGGGCACTTAGGAGCTGCAGAGATAAATCATGGACAAAATGTATGCTCTCATTTGTGATGTGTAGTTTTGTTGCAGCCACTGAATTCAAATTTGGGTACTGTGGAACCAGCTGCATCTACGTTGTTGTTTGGGATTGGACAGGAGGACTGCTGGGATGAAATGAGGAGTGAAGTAGTGAGAGCAGAAGCAAAGAAGCTGGAACTGAATTGAGTGTTAAAAACTCATCATTCTTTCTAAAGTGCTAAAAAAAAAAGTCTGATATTTTCCCCCAGCTGACAGAACAATTTCAGACAATAGAAAGTCTGGGTAGGATTCTTTTTACCTCATTTTAGACATCTGGCCAGCTTAGGCTTCCTCTTCAGACACTTGAAAGAAATGTGCATTTCCAAGGCACACTTCATCTAATGCTAAAGCAGAAGTCCAAACCCTGAAGAGAACGACTCCTTAAAAGTGCCTGTAAAAGGAACCCAGCTTATTTAGAGAGATTTGTGTTTTCCTGAATGAACTTTCAGCTAGATCAATGCAAAAATGTGACAAACCAGGCACTTTTTTTTCTGTGATGTTCAATAAGTAAATAAATGAAATATTTGCACTATAATATTTATAATTTTATTATTGCTTCTTGGGATCAAGTTTTGCAGCAGCTGTGGGAATTCCTACAGCTTTAAGCTGAGAAACCAAGATCAAAGAACAGGAACCCTGGTGATGCTTTCTTTGGATAATACGATTTTTGTTTCCATTTGATCTAATAAGGAGTTATATTCTTGCTGAAACAAGCCATTTCCCTTTAAAATGTTGACAAAGCATGCAAACAAACAAACAACTAAAGAAAAAATGACACAGAGTATATAGTTTTATGCTGCTACCTGCAATAACTCTTTTTATTTTGGATTGTAATCCCAGATACCAGTGTTAATGTGAAAGCTTTGACTAGAGGTCTATATTTTCTTAATATTTTTAATACTAAGAATTTCCAGGGTTGTGTGATATCAGCTGATTGATCTGGCCCAGCATGTTACAAACTCTAAAGTTTCCTTACAGAAAAATCCAATCTCAGAAAATCTTTAACTAGGATATTTAGTAACAATTACTTCATGTTTTATATTCTGTTTTATTACCTCTGTGGATTTGGATCAACAAAGTTTAGAAAGAGGAATGGGAACTGACATAATGAAAAATGATTTCTTAAAATGAAAAAAAATTACTCAAGGTAGCAGTGT
>NW_008596976.1:208222-265781 GCF_000691845.1 Merops nubicus | reverse complement strand
GCTCCGGCGCTGGGGACAACGCTCCTGTGAAGTCACTAAGCCCGAGCTCTGCCTGCACAGCAACAAAATGGGGAGCAGAATAATGCAGATGCGAGAAATGGCATCTGTTCCCCGAATATAATGTGGTGAGGGGAAGGGGAAAACAAATTGATCTTCCAGCAGTGACAAATTATAACAATGGACGAGTCAATTGGAAACTTTAACATGGGCAAGGAACAAAAGGAGGAGAGCGGGGAGGGAGGGAGCAGGGGGGAACAGACAGTAATTTCAATGGGAATTAGTAAATTGCCTAATGGAAATGGTGTTTGAACGCGAGGGACAGGCTGTACTAAATAATCCAAACATTCCTCCAGAAATGTAACCTGCTGCTCATGCTAAGGGCCATTCAGCACATCGGGTTTCCAAAACAAAGCCAATTTGTCATGCAATATTTAGAGAGTTTGGGGGTTTCAGCTAAACTGTCTTCTATAAAAAGAATAATAAAAATAATAATACAGAGATCGACAAGGCTAACACAAATTCTCAGGCATTAAAAAGTTCACATAGAAATTTGCATACTAAAGGGAAAGATGCAGACAAAATAGAAATAAAAAAAAAAATCACTGCAACTTACAACTTTAATATTAATCAGTAAAGCAGAAGTAGAGTGAAAGGAAGCATGAAAAGAAGTAAAACAAATGTGTACATTTAATCAGACAGGATTGCATAGGACACAAAGAACAGGGCTAATTAGTCTCAGCAGGTAGGGACTAACCTTCAGACTTCATAAATAAATAAGTCTGTGAACAATGTCTAAGTGGGAATACGGAGACAGAAAAGGGATTATTTCAAGACACCAAGTAAAAACATGAAGAATGAAATACTTCACTGTTAACTCAACGTACAAATGCATGAACAGTTTCTTTTTCCACTGGTCTTTTGACTAACTTGCTTTTTACTTTCAGAGATTTTACTAAATAACTGTCTGTGGGCATACACACTCCCCATTTGCCCCTGATTATGTACTTGCTTTCTTTGCTAACTAGTGCCTTGCAGAGTGACACCTTAACAAATATTCTCCATTTTTATTTGCCTTTTGATTTTTGAAATGCCTTTATTGCCCAGAACAATATGAGATTAGAAATACAAATGTGACAGGCTCCTATTTACTTTACAGGACCATGTGTTATAATTTGATCCAAATGAGCAAAACAGTTGCACAGTTTTGTTTTGTTTTTCAAAGACCCTTTTACAATCTGCTGTGTTTTGTTGTTTTTTGGTGGGGTTTTTTTTGGTTTTTTTTTTTTTAAAAAACACATACACTTTTGCTTCAGTCCCTGTGTGGTTGCTGACTACCTATGAAGTGTCATCAGAAGCCGTTGTTCAAGACAGGCCCAGTCCTTGCCCAAAGCTGGTTGCAGAAGGGCCTGATTCTGTAGAGACTCACGAGTAATATGACTGACAGACTAATCATGAGGGTGATGATACACCTGGACTACTCGCACAAGTCATGTCACTCGCGTGAGTAAATGTCAGTAGAAGGGCACTTGGCACTGTTCATCCTAGTGGTCCAAGGTAGAGAAGTTGGCTCTGGTGGCTTCAACAAGAACTGGAAACAGTTCTTTTATCATGCTCAGGGAATTGGGACCTCTCCAGGGGTCAATTGCACCTGTTGAGTAGTAGGTTCTCAGGTGGCACCTTAGATTAAAAAAAGTATAGTGTTTAGCAAGGAAAGAAATACAATGTTGGGGGGGGGGGGGGGAAAATCAAGCTAATCCACTGCATGAAACATGATTTATTGTTTGGATACCTGATTTTAAGTAACAGCTGGCAAGACAAAGCCAGGTACTCCAAGTTCAGCCTCCAAGAAATGTTGGCTTTCTTATCAAAGCTGACCTCTAGCACAGATGAAGAAGTGGAAGTGCCTCGCTCCAAACTTTTGTAACTCTCACAATTTGGTACAATATACCAAATCCTGAGCAATGGGGTTTGGTTACCAACAGTTGTATCCTCATTTTACACTTTGGCACATTTTGGTCCCAAGAATCCTGCAGAGTCTCATGAATAACAGTGGCAAAAAAAAAGCACATGAGGCTTACTTGCCGGTTTGCATTGGAACTGGAAAGGGAAGAGGCTGATGAGGGGCAGCCAAGGAAATTTATTGTTTCATGAAAAATGCTTTGGAATCCTTAATGTCTCACCCAAGGCCCGAGTCTATATTGGAGAAATATAATCTGCTAACTGCCAGCTGTATCTCCTGGCTAATGTTTGCATACCTGAGGTGAGTCATTTGTTTTGATGGTCTTCTCCAAAAGGTCCCAATGTAGATTGCAATGTGTAAAATTCAAGTTACTTATTTTGGAAAGATAAAAGGACTTGGGTTGACCAGGCTGGGATTTGAGTCTACAGCTCAAAGGAGTCCGTATGTTTACAAATAATCTTGGATCATTAAATCTGCTCTGAATGTCAAAAAAAGATTTCAATATTGAAAAGGTTCCAATAACACGAAGCAAACACATCTGCCCAGTACTTTACCAGTACTGGCTCTTCCAGAGTCAGCAAAGAGGAATTTTTTCTAGGGCAGACAAGATGACAGCATGAAAACACAGAAACCATGGCTCCTTTCTGCAGTCATTTGCATTGACCGAAACAAGCACATGTGAAAATTCAAGAAAGCTATCAAACGGGAAAACATCAACAAACAACCAGATCGTGGAGCTACTGCTAGATTTCTTTGTGGCTTTAGATTTCACACGTACTGACCAGGTCACTGTGCATTATTTGAGAAATAGTTGTGGGCTATCTATCTGCACTTGATGGAGAAACACTGGAAAATTAGGTATCAAAACCCCTTGTGCATTGTTTGTTTTCAACGCTGTAACACAGCCTAATGTCTCTCAGTCTGTGCTCTGCTTCCCAAGTCGTGGCTATGGCTCAGCAGGAGCATACCTCCCTTTTAGCACCTAAACCACAGCTGTACCTCTTGCTGTTGTTGGAGATAATTCTGTCTAATAACAAAATGGTTAATGGGTAGAAATATGCATTCATGCAGAGATTCTTCACACTTTATCATGAGGTGATATCAAGCACTAGAGGAGTGAATGACAAGAAATAGGCTTCTGAAATACAGAGCCCTCCATAAATATACCATTTGTATTGACAA
Source organism: Merops nubicus (assembly GCF_000691845.1). Lineage (NCBI taxonomy): Eukaryota > Metazoa > Chordata > Aves > Coraciiformes > Meropidae > Merops > Merops nubicus. The sequence continues at coordinate 262,639 of NW_008596976.1, read as the reverse complement.
CATGTCTTTTAACCCTAATAGTAATGGAAGAAATCCAATAAATGAAACATTTACTGCATAACTTGCCTTATTTTCGGGTGGTGTCTGATTCCTTTCTAGCTGTCTCCAGAAGATGTTTTTAGCCTAATTTGCTCCCTAGAAATTTCACTCACTAGCGTTATACATCTATGACGTTTTATTGCCTGAAGCCAAGTCTGAATAAGAACTTTCTTTAAGATATACTTATCCTAATGTCAGTCTACAAGAACTGGGCTGCTTTAGTTTGATTTATTTGTGCAACAGAGATATGTGTGCACCTATATAGCTGCCCATTGCCTTATACTGGATCTAATATTCCAAACAGAAACAAATAAATAAAACCTGCAAGTTTAGTCACCTTTAGTTATAGACACTCTTAAAATAATCACACTTATTTATATGTCTCTGTTTTCCAAAACAACCAAAACAGTAGTCCACTACATGTACAAAATACTCCCGTTTCATAGGTAAGGATTTGGGTGTGGATGTCTATGTGCTCATGGGCAAGCATCAAACACTATCCAGATGCAGTGTTCTTCCACTATCTAAGAAACACAAGATGGCATTTAAGCAGCTGGAGCTCGGTGGTCACTGGCTGAGCTGGCAGACCACTGCCTGGACACTTCCCTGTGCTCTTCTACCTGTTGCCTTTGGCACCTGCTTGGGCAGCCAGTGCTTTGGAGCAAGGGCCCTCTTTTTGCTTGGTGGTTTTGTTGGGTACAGGCCCCTAACCAGAGTTTGTGACGGTATGCTGATAGAGACAATAACCTGATAATAATTTGGCTTGCACTAATGCAGCGTTGGCGAGGGTGATCTTGTAGGTGAGCTGTGGCTGAGAGCAGATGGCAGTAAGCAACGGACCAGGCAAGCTTTAAGCCATGAGCATGCCCTCAGCCAGAAGTGACTGCCCTTTCAACTAACACACAGTAATTAGCTGCGTATGCATTTGTAGTCTGTTGCAATATGAGGTAAAAGGGATTAGTTTTGCAATGGTCTAGTAACATGAACATGCGCCAGCTGCATTCCAGCTGTAGGGGTTCTGGCTGAGGGGTGACAATAGTCAGCACAGGGGCAATAACTTCTTAAAACAGTCAAGTTTAAAACATAAGATTATCTGATCATACAGTACAATCATAGAATCACTCATGTTGGAAAAGACATGAAGATGTCTCTAGTCCAGCTTCCTGCTCAAAGGAGGTTTAGCTCTGAATTCAGACCAGTTTGTTTAGGGTTTTGTCCAGTCAGGTTTCAAAAACCTTCAAGGACAGAGATGAGACAACGAGGAGTTAGAATTTTGGATTTATTCTTGCTGAATTTCACAGTGCTCCTGTTGGCCCATTCCTCCAGCCTCTCTAGGTCCTTCTGGGTGGCAGCCCTGTCCTTGAGTATGTCAGTTTGTCTTTCCAATTTGGTGTCATCTGCTAAAGGAATAAAACATCCTCCAGGTCGTTGATGCAAATGTCAAAGAGGATAGGCCCCAGAACAGGCCCCTTTAATACTTCATCTGCCACTGACAACCAAGGGTTCAACCCATTAACCACTATCCATTGAGCTTGGTCATCCAGCCTTTTACATGTGTAGTCATCTACCCGTCCAGACTGTAATGTCCTAACTTGGATCCTTAAGTCCGTTCTCCTAAAGCCCCACATTTGTGCTCCACTGCTTTTCTTCTTCACTACCGTCAGGATCATGAGCTCCTTGTAGTCATGATGACCGAGGATGCTGTTGATTATCACATGCCAGGTCCAGGAGACCATCACCCACCCTTTTGACATACACCATCTGTTAAGATTTTTCCTCAACACACTCCACAGACCTTCTGAACCTGTTGCATCCCACTCTCTTGTCCTTCCAGTTGGAGTCAGGGTGGTTAAATTCTCCAAATTTCACCATGGACTGAGATCTGGAGATTCTTAACTGTTCAAAGACTTGATTGACTTTGTCACCCTAATCAGGTTATCTGTTACAAACACATCAGTGTTATCCTTACTGGCTTGTCCTCTGATCTTGACCCACAAGCTGCCAACCAGCCTGTCTCTCCTGTTCTATACATTCATGCTACTCCTTCATAGGGAAGGTACACACCTTGCCTTTTGTCCCTGCCTGTCTTTCCTAAAGTCCCTATGTCTGTCCATCATAGATTAATCATAGGAGTGATCCCACTATGTCTCAGCAGAGCTATCCTCAGACCACAACCAAATCAGTGCTTTCCCTCTTGCCTCAGTTTTTCCCCAGATCAATCCAGTTAGGTTTCATGCTCTTCAGTGCACCACTGTTTCTTGCCCCATGTTTTTCTGTCCTGAATACCTCAGATCCTCAGAGCAGCCTGAGGTCATCACCATAATGCAGTCAGAAAGGGTGACAATGGGGACGGACCAAGAGAATACAATTTTGGACTAAGACAGGAAGTGTTAATTTAGGCTAGGAAGTGAATGAGCACTGTGTTTCCTGCAAGGCCAGAGTTAAAACACCCAGTTCAGACCCCAGCCAGGTCTGCATGCTGGCAATACTCTTTCCAGGAGCCACTGAAGACTCGAAGGCAAATTTTCACCTTATAGAGAATGACATCAAGGTATGGTTTCTTTTCTCCATGGAAAGAGTTGTTACCAGTACTGAGCACAGGGCCACCACTATGCCACTGCATGTGCAAACAAGCTCCTGACACTCAAAATTTACAATCAGATTAATTAATAGTTGATCTATTAAAGCATAAACAAAGTGAAAGGGTTCTCAGGGAAATCCTTCTCAACTTCTCCTTGAAAGTATTTTAATAGCTTGACCAGGGCATTTATTCTAGAGACATTTACTGTATTTTACTATTTCCCAGCAAATAATTTTCTGATTAATAATTCTGCTTTAAAGGTTGTTTTTGGTCTTTCAGGTTTTTGTTTTTTTTTTTTTCTCCAGCCCTTGAAGCATATGTCTGCCTTTTTTTTCCTTCTCACTTGGCAAAGGCCTCCCAACTACATCAAGCAGTTTCAGGTCAGGCAAGGAGATAGACGGGAGTCCTGTCAAGGAGCAGAGCAGTGTCTTTGCAAAATATGCTGCCGTTTATCAACAGACAGAGGCTTCTCTTGCAGCAAGGAATCTGAGCTAGCGCATACCAAAAGAGTGGCACTGGAGACTTGGTGGTTGGCTGTTGTTTCAGGCACATGCAGTCTTTACATAGCCCGAGGGCACGAATAAGCAGACAGGAGGGAATGGACAGACCTTCCTACAGTACAATTAGGTGACAATGAGCTATCCAAAACAATCAGGGTAAGAGCAACATCAAGTGCTCTCCCTAAGCCTTCGGAGTGCTCCCAAGATTTATTGCATCAGAGGCTCTGTCTGCTGCTGGTGCCTCCAGATTGTGTCTCTGGAGAGGTGCAGTTGGCAGGCACACGGGAACAGGGTCCTTTCTGGGAAACTTATTGCAGCCTAAAGTATTGCAATTAACTCCAGCAGAGCTGACGTCTGAGCTCCTTGACCTTACTTAATTCAGGATCCCTAAAAACATGAAACAGAAGAGGTGGACCTCCAGGCACTACAGGGAGGTGGGGGTGATAGTTTACAGGAGTAAATTCAAACATCCTGCATCTACTAGACTGGGAAAAGAAGAGGCAATAGGTCTCAGGACGTTTCTGCTCTGGTTATTCAAACCAGGCTTTCTTGACTTGCTTTCTCCTTCAGAAAGGACGCCCCTGCAAAAGGAAGCCAGGGATGTGTTCTCCTCCTCGTTCACCCTAGCCCTCTGGATCTATTAGCTCTTTTCAAGAACCCTAATCCTATAGAGGTCTGTTTTGCAGGCGAGAGCTTCCTGGTCCTGACAAGAAAGGAGGTTGTAATTTCAACCCAATAGGCAAATATAAGATCATGACCAGCAGCTGTCTCACAGAAAATTTGCCGTGTTTGGATTTCAAGGCATTTGGTAGATGTAAAACTCCATTGGAGACTTTCCTTTCTAATTAGGGGAGCACAAAGGCCAAGGGTGGGTCCCGCATTCACAAGAGTGTATTTTGTCTGCTATTTTACCTGAGGCACAGGTCTACCATACACACCCGCTCCATTCACCCTTTTTACAACTCATGGTTGTACAAGAACCACTGTAATTCTTCAGGCAACAGCACCCTTAGGACATCTCTGGCATCTGTGGGAAGACATAATCTGGCATTCAAGGCATTGTGGTAGAATTGGCATCTCCACTGCTTGCCTGAGGCACCATCTTCTCTCTCTGCCTTTGCCAACCTTCTTAGCTTAGCCTCTTCCTCAAAGGCAGGGAGCAGAGGCAGTAATTTTGCCAAAGAGGACTGCAGAAGAAGGCAGAGATCACATGAATCAGAGTAACACTGTCCTCTAGATTCCTTTGGTGGCTCAGACTGAAGCAGTCAGTTCAGAGGACCTGGCAGAACTGTGCACATTTTTATCGATATACACACATACCATGGCTCATTCTTTGTCCCTCTGACCTAAAGAAATCTATGTCCAGGCAGGAATGGCGAGCATAGCTAAAATAGTACATGCAGCCCATTTTGCATACTTTCCTGTGGCACTAGAGCTACGTGATTTACGACTGAAACATTGACTGTTGCAGTACAGGACAATAACAGGAAAGTTGGTAAGGCAGCAGCACACCATCTTGTAGGAATATGAAATTCCTTCCTTCCTCCTGACTTCAGGCCTGAAAAGTGGTGAACTCCCACAGATCTCTTTGGGGGGGATAACCAAAGGCTTGGAGAATCAGACCTTGAGATGTTTCTGTCTGGGTAAATAAGTGCTGCCCTCAATGACCATCTGTAGCCACCTCAGGACATGCAAGGAGCTTCTGCTGTGCCTCAGGTGCTTGAGGTGCCCAGAAAGTCTGTTGCACCAATTATGTCATGTATGCATGAATCTGTTACCAAAATCCATGAGGTTCTTTCTGTGCACAAAGCTAGGTGTTTATATCTGAAAGTGTAATGCACTCTTTTGGCAACGACTGCTTATTTTACAAAGTGGGATTTTTAGGAGACTTATGATCTTCAGCTCTGAGGTCCTGCATTACAGAGGTCTTTCAATTTCAACAAGTGTATCCTGCCTTGAGTCTGTCATTTCTAGCTGAGCTGCAATATTTCATTTAGAAAGACATCTGGCCTGGTTTTAAAGATCAAGTCACTGTAGGCAAATTCTGTTCCAGAGGTTGTTTGCTACCCTCTCTGGGGAAGAAAAAAAAAAACAAAAAACAACCACCACTTTTCTATTTCAAACTTATTTTTCTCTAGTTCCATCAAATAATATTATAAAAAGGTATGGTCTTGTATTGCCCTTTCATCCCGGCAGCTTTCATTCCTTTTCCTGCAATTCTGTTGTCCATGACTAAACAAGTCCTCATGTCTTCGCGTTCACCTCCCTGGCATCAGCAGGACAACAAACAGAAAGGGCTCTGCTTGTGTTTTGCAGAGCGGAGGGTAAGGCAGTGAAAACAGACTCATTTGGAGACCCTCTGCAGCAGTAACATGTCAGAGAACATTTTTCCTTGCCCAGCGTTAAGCTGGCCATCTGAGTGTCCTGTATAGTTACTAAAGAGGCCCAAGCAGTGACTCACCCCAGCTAGCTCAAACATCTCCACTGTGCAGTGACTCACCTCCCTACAGTACCTGTCTCGCTCCACTGACTGCAGCCAGTGCCTAAAGGACTGGCATAGACCTCACACCAAGGCTTTACATCCCTAGGAGCTGAACTCTGCTTTTAATGAAGATGCTTTCTAGAAGGAAAAAACTACTAGCTGACAACAGAAATTTTCTTTTTATACCCTAAATTTATGGTCTGGAGTATTAAGCCCATTTACAGTACACTCCTGTTTGCATTGCGTAGTTGAAATCTGGACCATAAATACTGTAAAGAATAGACATTTCCACTTTTTAATAAAGAAAGCACAGAGACTCTGAGAGAGACAGACATCCAGGAGCTGTGGTTTTACAGCAAATGCCAAGATTGTGACATTGGGGATACAGTATCTGGAACTGGCACCAACATAAATTCTAGAGAATATGTGATATTTTAGTGCAACTTTGACCAGAACTCTTAAAATTTTCCGTAAAATCCTTCTGGATTTGTTTTTCTTAACAACACAGAGCGACCTTGTTTTGTTTTACTTTCTGAAAGATTTATTATGCTTGTTTTTCATCAGAGAGATATGTGAAGTTTAACTTTCCCTAGTTTTGTTGGCTGACAATCTCACCTCTTTTATCTTGGCTTCTTGGAGAAAAGTGGCTCACCTCATCATGCTGCAACATTTGTAACCATAGATCAACTTCAGCTGAATAGGACAGGGGATTGACAGATCAACACTATTTACATTCACCAACTTAATGGCTGTAAGAGAGGCCCAAATTAGCATCCAGTGGAGAGGTGGTCCAGAGGGAGGGGGCAGTGAGGGGGTCAGAGAGCAGAGAACCTGTGCAGGGAAGGTACATGGAGAACAGACTGTCCCGAGTCCCAGTGCTCACCGTGCGGGTGGTTCTGTGCTGTTAATGCCATCATTGCACAGATTACACCGTGGACTCCTCCCACTCACCAACACCAAATCCTTTTCCCCTTCTAGCTGAGATCACGTCATGTCTCCTGCAGTTACAGGCACTGGAAGAATTATGTCAGAAAAAAATGCACATATTAATTATTGCCTTTAACTTTTCTTTTACTCTTGATTTTATCTTACTCTGATCAGCTGCATTCCTTAAAAAAGGAAATAAAGACATTCACACCCACCATCCTACCAAAGACTACCAGTGATCTGCTATTCAGTGTTTGGAAATCTATGCTGGAGTTTATCTTGGAGTCTGTAGCAGTTGGACCTGAGAATTATAAAAGTGTTTTGGGTGGGTTATTTTTTGTTTACAAAAGCTTAACTAGAATGTACAAATTTACTCCAAATTGCCAGTGTAGACAAGGAAGTGATACTTAGCCTGTTGTAACACACACTTCAGCAAGGCCAGCTAGTACCTCGTAAAGCACCACTTGCCTTATCTTTGCTGGAACAAGTCGCTCTGAATGCACTAACTATTCTAACAAAAATAGTCCAGACTTATCTCAGAATGTGCAGGGGGAACTCTCACACATTGTAATGGAAGGGCATAGGGGCTGAAACTTTGACAACAATCTAATCTCAGCCATGCGTGTCACAAGGTTATAGTTTAAGAGAAAATAAGCAAAACCAGATGATTTTAACAGTTCCATGAAAAGTAGCTTCCCAATTTGTTCAACTTCTGATCTTCACTTAATGGGATGTCCTGTTTATTTTTTAGCACTCCAGTGGTGATGTAGTCTGCTGTGAAAGATAAGACCTATACTAGCAATGCAACAAAGATATAGCTTTAACTACAATTCTTAAGTCTGCTTCATATAACACAAACAAGCACCACCACACACACAAAAAAAATCCACAACATCTCAAATACAGTGATTTTTATATCAACCAAAGAACAGGGGAAAAGCCTGATTACAGCTTAAAAAGTTTTGATACTACTGCAAATACAGCAAAAGGTTCCTGGTGAAGCTGGGCTGTAGGCTCAGAGGCTTCATTTGCAGGAAGCCTTCAAGTCTCTGTACATCTCTGTGGCTCACTGTTCACGCTGACAGAGCTATTGCTGCCCACCAAGAGCGAAGGAGGTTAACAGTGTGTCTGGAAATATGGGGTCCCAGGCAAAGTTTCTGTCTACGGGGGTGTTCTTGGGAAGACAATGATCCTCTCTGTCCCTTCACTACCACCTTTGTGAAGTGGAGGTATTGCTGGTCTAATGGGTGAAGGGTGTGCAGTTTAATTAACTTGTAAGGTCTTAGAAAATGTTTTCAGTCTGTGACCTACAGACTCCTGCTACCTTTACCGGTAAAAGGTTAAGGAAAACCAATTCGCAGATGCTATGTAGCAATCCCTACATATGGAAATTCTAAAGGGGGCCATACTTTTCAAAGGAAATTTGTAGGGGTCCACGAATCAAAAAAGACTGAAAAAAGTGGCTTAAATCTCATCTGTTCAGATGAAAGGAACTGCTGAAGACTGAAGTGTAGGTATGTATCAATATAACATGATATTGAAACTAAAGAATATTATATAGCAGCACAACATTATAAAATAGTCCTATCCATTTTGTCTCATAGGGTTATAGCAATAAAAACATAAGAAATCAAGCCAGACTGGGCTGCTTACGCTTAGCTCTTGATTTCTGAAACATTCTTTATTTCAATGGGTGGTTGTTGATTATTTGAACAATTATATCCTTGGAATTTTTAATTTTGATTGGAAAACAGATTCGCACATAGACTTAAGAGTGATAGCTGTGTATGACGGAGGAAGCTCTGAAGTCAGGTAGAGCATCTTAATATGAATACATGTATTAGAAATTATTGCATAGTTGTAATGTACTCCCAAGTGTAAAACTCACACATTGTCTCTCCTCCTCCCTCCCTCTTTCTCATTCTCTCTATTTAACTTAGAGCCTCTCCCCACGTTTGTTAAAACGAAATCTGCTTATTGGTAGACCAATATGAAAGCCAAGGAAAAAAAAGAAATTTAAAAATTGTGAGGTCTAGCACAAGAGAATGAGTGCATTTTGGGGGGAAGAGAGATAATAGGATTTTTTTATATCAGCAAAAAATATCGGAGGTACATATCTGTGCAGTTGCTGAGCTTTTGTGTTCTGGGGCTAGGAGACTTGAATATTATTAAGGGATCAGTCGCAAAGTGCATCAATCTGGCATGTACTAGCGCCAGATATCTATTTGCCAGGAAATGAAAAAAAAAGAATCTCAGCAGGCTCACAGTTGAAGAATGGTGGACATCGCTTTGATTCAAGAAAGCCCTGGCACAGATATCTTCCTGGATATGGATAACATAATGGACTTTGGGGAACATATTAAGTCACTCCCCTGTGACTTGGTAGCAGCTCTGGATGTGAATTATACAACTCTGGATTGATATGTTAAGGACTTAACAATTTCTGTCTGCAGTATTTCCAACCTCCGAGTAAAACGTTACTTTCCTTTCCTTTCAATTTACATTTGTGCTATGCTATGTAATTCTTTTTTAAACGCCTGCAAATAAAAGAAAGTATGAATTAAAAAGGGTGTGGGGAGAGTGTCTGTGAGTGAATGTCTGTGAACATCTGTGATGCACTGCATTTAATGTTCTTCTAGAACAAAGTCACACTTGAAGGCCTGGGTTCTTTATCTATACTGTTTGTTTATGCCTGTTTTCAGCATGGAATAATTTTGCAGTGTCTTAAATGAAAATTTGTATTCACTAAAAAGAGAAAATCAACTGGGAGCTCAACACTGTACTGAGAAGCTTATTCAGACTCACAGCAACCCAGCACCCAAGAGCTCATTAGAGATTCACAAGGAGCAAAGGGCTTGATTGACTTTGCTCTGACAAAGTTTGGGGTGGTTTTCCTGGAATTCAGCTGAAAAATACAGGTGTATTCAACAAATACATTGTTTTGTTAATACCTGACATCAGTTGGGTACTGATGCTGAATGGCAGGTGTTGACACCTAGGGTGAGTGAAGACATTTGGGACTTTTCCTGCCCCTGTTGAGTATCAGATTTTTTTTTCCGTGATGACAGGACTTGGGTCTGATTACTTGTGAGTTTGATCACATGTGTTCATAGTCAACGTCACATCTCTATTTCGTTATAAAAGCAAAGTGCTTTTATTCTTACTGGTTGTGATATGCACAAGGCAATGGAAGCCATGTTACTCTATAGGATCTTTTGTATAAAATAATTTCATCAACAAATAAAGAAAACAGAGTGAATAAAGGATTACAGGTTCCACATGCTGTGTACAACAGGGACAACTTCTTTTGCTGCTCTGTGGTTATTTTGCCTTCTATCCCTGACTTCACAGGCCATTATTACTTATTTCATCCCACACAGACCATCTCTAAGTCATAATTGCATAGCATATAAAAAACTACTATTTGTTTATGCTATAACAAAGAGGCATTAGTAAAATACTGATATATTTTTAAACTAAAATCCTCTGCCACCTTCTCCTCTAACAAAAAGCCAGGCTGCCTAGAGGAGCATTGGGAAGTGAAGACTTGAAGTTGACATGACAGGATATCTCCCAAACAGAACATCCATCCTTGCCCCACAGACCACTGGTTTTCAGAAGCTTAGTTTTTGTAGGAATAGCCAAAGAAAGCTTTTACAGATGACTTTCAAAAAGAGATGACTGAAATCCTGGGGAAGATAGATAAATGAAGATTCAGAAGTGTTGATATAGGCTTCTGCTGGAGAAGCAATGGTTCAAAGAATGGCTTTTTGGTGTTTTTTTTTTTGTTTTTTTTTTTTTTTTTTCAGGGAAGGAAGTCATACTGGAATTATGGGTACAGAGACTGCAGGAGAAGAAATCTCAGCCTTTCACATTTAGGCTGCTCAGCTTCTAGACAGGTGTTATTTACATGTGATAACTTCCCATCAGGGAAAAAACCAGTATATGCAAGAAAAAAAATTAAGATATTTATTCTGCATGATTGCATATGCATCAGTAAAGGGCTCAGGATGATATTATGACCAACTGCAGTTATAACTCACAGCCTATGAGCACTGTGATTGTGCTCACAAAAGCACTGGACAAGCAACTTCCTTCACTCACCCCTGTCTGCCATTGTTGGCTGAAAAAAAAAAATCAGAGAACATTTCTTTTTAAAGCAGTCTCTTGTCTTCTGTCACTCCACCTGGCCTCCCTTCTGAAACACCTGGTCCATGGGGATGCAAGCATCAGGAGGGATGTAATGGTCTTTCATGAGAATTTTTTAAGGTTTTCATGACTAATACCCATATTTTACATGAAGAAAAAAAAGAACTATAATGGATGCTTATAAATTCTGTCAGGAATGAGTAAATCTGTTAGCAGCTGAAAGTAACTACCTAGCATTTTAAAAAGCAGCAGTTTCTGTCTTGTTCTGTCACAGGGTCACTGAAAGTCAGAATCTGAAAGATCTTACCCAAGTAGATTTTCCCCAGCATCCTGGAGCTGTGTGGGCCAGGAGGGATGGTTAGTGAGTTGGATAATCCTGCCCTGCACACATTATGCAGCCAGGGAGAAGGGCAAGCATTCCATCGGGAGGGACACTGCCAGCCAGCTTTGCAGAGGTGCCTTTTCTGGTAATAGGAATGAAATGGGGAATAAAGTGCAGCACCTGAGATAACGAGTCTTTTAAACCATTATGTCTAAACATTCTTCTCAGCCTTCTGAAAACATAACTTTTCAGTTTAAGCCAAACACCATTTAGCACAATATGTCTGAGGAAGAAAGCCATGTATTCTTGCCTCTTTTTTTTTTTTTTTCCCCCTCTCTTTTTGGCAGATAATTCAATTTTTTATTTGATTTGAGAACATGTTAGGAAAGGGCCAATCGCTACAATAAAGGAACAAGTCCTGCAAACCTTCACACATGTGATTTTAATAGGTGTAGATGTGTGAATAAGGATTAGTAACACTCAGCCCTTGCTTAGCATTACTGTGTGGGCTAAAGTTATGTTCTTGCTGTGAATTGGCAATGAGACACAAAGCCTTTCGCCTCTAGGGCTGTGGTTCAAATGCAGCCTGGGTCATTGGTAGCTCTATACAAAATGAGGGGGCTGTTTCAGTCCAATTCCACCCTCTCCCTCTTAAAAGGCAGCAGAGAATTCAAGGTCAGAGTGATCTCAGAGTCTCTCATCTTATTATGAAATGCTATTTTTGACTTACTATGCTATACTACAGAGCCTGGAGACTTCTGCCAAGCATGGGGCCCGTTACACTAGTTACTCTGCAAACAGATGCAGCTCCACTTATTTACAAACAAGAGATGGGGCAGGCAATGAGTGGAAAAGGGAGACACAAAGAGATGAAGTGACTCGCCCAGAGCAGAGCCCACTTTTCCTCAAAACCAGGCCACACTGGTTCCCTCACCACCAGCCATGGGTAAAACAGCGACAGGAGCACAGCGATAGTCCAAGTGTCCTTGGAATTTTGCTTTCCAGCAGGTAGGCTGCATGGCTGTCAACTTGGCAGTTTTCATGGTATTTTTTAGAAATGTGGTGATAATATAAAACAAAGTGTACGACAGATGAAATGCATTAGCCCCTACAATATTAATGGATGATAATGTATACAGTAGATCATTTTATCACACCATTTACATGTAAGTTTGTTTGGTGTATTATCTTTGACACGGTGGAAGATTCATAGATCAAGAGAATTGGTGTAACCCAATTTCATATGTTTTGTTGGATCTTCGAACAAAAGTGGATGCATTTTGAGTATACATTAAGCAAAAGCTGCATGAAGAACTTCCTTACGACACCTGGCACCTACTTTTATGGCTTATTTTGTCAGATTGTTTCTTCTATTCAAAGATTAATTTTCCCACTTGCTGAATTTGTTAAATCTTTGAACATTTCAGCCAACGAAGAGGTTTTCAGATCTGAGTTCTCAGGATTAAACACTTCTGTAGCAGAAAAAACACCACTCAGTCAATACAGACAGATGTGTTTGAAATCTAGCATTTGCTAAACAAAATGGTTGAACTTTTTATAGAGAAAAGTCAAAAATTAAATGTGCCCTGACTTTCAAACATGCCAACTCTAACTAAGTGGGTATTGAGCTCATGCAGTTACAAAAATGCTATTTTATTCTAATTTTATATTTAAAGGAAATGTTGGCTTATCATGTATATGGCTGGAAATCAAGGTACATGCTGTTCCCTAATGCAGAAGAAAGCTCTTTACAGATATGACACCCCTTCCTAAAGAGACAGTCACCATCCTCACATCAGTTTCTTGGAGGTGAGTCCATTTGCTGCATCAGGTCAGAACTCTACTGAGTGGGAATCTCCATCCAAGTACATCCCCCTGTCCATGGCAGGGCTCCTCCCCAACACACACAAAGCCTTATACTTGACTCACCTTGTCAATTCACACCATTATTATCAGTCACTTCCCTTGGCAAATGATAATACAAAGCAAACTTTCCTGGGACTTTGTGCTTAAATTAGAGATGAGACGTTAGCATCCTCAAAGCATTCCAAAGCCCAGGTTGTACTGAGTGGCACAGCTGAAAAATGGCACAACTGCAGGATAAACCAAAGTGCCAGATCCAAAATCCCACCAGTGGGGCACAAAATGGTCTGGATTAAACCCAAGCTTTGTTCTGTATGTCTAGCATAAACTCCTGCAAGCTAACTCCTGGTTGGACAGACTTGGTGACATCCCAAACCATGACTCAATATACCCACAGGCTTCTGCTATGTTTTGTGAAGTCCTTTCCTATCGTATTTGGACTTTGTCCATTTTTAACCTGGAAGCAGGACTGTACTGGAATATACCTGGCAGGGTTCTGTTTCTGAGATTTTCAGCTTAGTCTGGAAAACCCCAAAGCCTTGAATGCTTATCTGGGACTAGACTCCGTTCCCAGGGGATGCTGCAGAGGGCATTGCGATGGGGAATGGAGGGTGAGCAGGGCAGCTGCTCAACATGGCAGCAGGAAGACTGGCTGCCCTCCTCACTACACTCAGGAACACATGTGAGCCTGCAGATGGTTAGGTTCAAACCTCCAAACCTCTTTAAGTTCACTCATTGAAAAAAAACTCCCAAACTTTAAAAATAAAATAAAGCCCAGACACATGGTCAAAAAGGCGAGACAATTGCTTAAAGAAAATGCAAGGAATAAAGGACTTTTTAAAGCTGTATTCCTGTTACATTTATTTCTTCTCAGCAAAGTGGTATTTCTTGATCCTCAAGATCCCCCTTCCTTAATGAGGTAAAACATCAGATTATGAAGAACATTTTTTAATGAGAATTCAGGGGCATATCTGGGTTGGTTGAGAAATATGAAAGTATTTAACCTCAGTTCAGTGTACTGCCCTTTATTAACATTTTTCTTCTAGTGCCACTCACATAACTGCCCTTTCACAAGCCCCGTCTCAACCATTTGGTACTTATAACTTGGTTTTAGCCAGAGGGTGCATTGCAGAATACAAATCAATCATTGGCTTTATTTCTTGTGACTAAAGGATTTCATAGACTGTATCTTTGTGGAAAGAGCTACTGCTGAGAAAATAGGACTTAGTGATTAAAATGTGGCCAGTTTTTTTCTCCATTCAGCAGTAAAAGGCTATCAGAAGAGTTTAGAAGACCATCCAGTACGTGATATGGCATTAACAGTGCAGCACACCTCAGCTCGGCCGAGCACATGGGAGTGTGACCAATGCTGTGGAACACTGTACCTTGTGAAAGATTGAAGGTGTCTGTAGGGAGCGGGCGTGGTGCCATGCTAACACCTGAGCAATACGGGCCAAGCAGCAGGACAGTTGGCTTACCCATCAGATTGTCACAAACCTGCCCAGGAAATAGCTTCCTAGAAACATGAGAGCAACCCTGCCTTAGGTTCCTTTCTGTCAGTTGGTCTGGGTAGGCTGCCAGTGTACCATCTACTGCCAGTTCTAGCAGTAGCAGTCTTTTGTCATGTGGACACTTGCCCAATAGGAAATGGATTGAAGCCACCTATGTACTTTAAATATGTTATTGTCTGAGTTCCAAGTGCTAATGACAGTTAATCACACCAAGTCTGTCCTGGCATCTTGTAGGAGCCCTAACCATGCTTCTCTCTATCACCTTTGAGTTGATTTGTCCTACCTTTTAATATATAATATTTGTACTACACCTTCTGACTGCAAGATGAACATATTTGTATTCATAAATTGCACAAAAGAAGCAGAGCCAGAAGAGAGGGTAGCAAAACTATTTATGTTTTATCTAAGGAAATGAAGTTGAACCCTATGAAAGAAGCTGATGGGATTTTGTTATTCATTTGGGACAGCAGAAACTTATTCCAGAGACTCATATTCAGTCAAATGCATTAAGCTAGATTCCCAGGCATTGGAGAAGGAAGAACAGATACCATGTGCACCTCCAATCCCACATTTTGAAGAGCTGACACTTCCACATCATCATGCAATGTTTAGACTAGCACTTTGGACAGTAGAACATAAAGTCTTAGGCACTCTGATGAGAAAGTCAGCAAACTGTTGGACATGCACTAAAATCTGTCCCTCAGCCCTGGGGAACAGGGGAACTTTTTTAAAGAAAAGGCTTTTCTTACAGGGCTCTTCCCTTGCCAATCTCCTGATGCCAACATTCATTAGCATCCCAGTGCAAGCACTGTACCTGGCACATTTGGATGCACAGCCAGTGCTCACCCTACTTGTGCACACCAGAAACACTCAAAAGCAGGCGGGTGTGGGGGGAAAGGAGAAAGAATGCCCATTAAGAGCCACAACGAACAGATTCCCATAGAGCAGCATCATCATGTTTTGAGGTTGAATCCTTGTGTTTCTATCTATCTCACTTCTGGTTATACAGACATCAGCACAAATGGCTTTGCAACACTTGGCAGAGTGGCAGTCAGTAGATTCCTGAACTCCTTGATTCCAGCATGAGTTTTGTTGCTGCCATTCATAGAGCCAAAATTTCATCACATTTTAGTTCTGGATTTGCTGAAGTTCATAACATAGCACACTTGCAAGTAAAGGTAGCATATTAGCCTTTGTTTTTCTAAGTGTTTGTCTACATTTAGACTGTATCCAGGGCTAAACTATAGCAGTTGTTCTATCACTCAGTGATTCCTTCCCAGCCAAGAAGGGGAATCAGGAAAAGGAGAGGAGACCCATGGGCTGAAATGAAAAAATGTATCTAATGAAACAGCCAAACTAATACCAATGCTAGCACAAGGTAAATGAAGCTATTAAAGTAAATAAAGTTATACTCAGCCCAGCAAAGGTGGGTTAGTCACAATAAACAGGAAGGTAGTCCTCAGGAGCAGGATCAGAAAGAGCAGGAAGCTACTTTCTCTGTGGAGTTCCCTCTTTATAAAGAGTGTGATGTTTATGGTCCGGGATACAGCTGTAGCCAACTAGAGTCAGCTGCCTTGGCTGACTCCAGATTGCCAATGACCTGCCACAGTCTGCAGGCAATTACAGAACACTGCAGAATAGTGACACATCTCATGGTCTCAAAGCATTGTAGCAGGAGTACAAGGTTCTGGCCTTGCAGACTTGAACTGGATGCTGTGGAAAAAAACGTAGCAATAAGCCCAGCTTATGGGAAATGCAAAGCAGGTTAACAAGAACTGTTTTTATCAGAGGAGAAGACCATCTGGAAGCATGTTTGAATATCAGCTATCAAAGCTGGGGCTAATCCTGCAGTCCCAAATATGTGCAATACTCTGCTAAGAGGAATTTTAGCATGACGTAAAAAAAGCTGCATTTTTTCTTGTGTGTTCATTTGTTCTGTTCTTGCCAGGTGCCCATCTGAACTGTGTAATACAGCTTTTAGTGGTCATGCTGTTTGTTGACCAGTTCTTTTGCCTAAGCCATAGTAGTATATGATGAATTCCCACATGTGCACTCAGAACCCATGCAAAACCTCACAAAATTTGAAGTAAGTACGTCAAGGAAGAAACTGACTTCACCTCTACCATTCAATCTTCCATCACTATGGCTCAGATAATACAAAAAGAGAGACACAAGCTCTGCTTCCTAAAGCCAGCAGAACGCTTCACACAAACAATTTTGAGAAATTTTTGTTCACTTAAGAGTTCTCCCATTTTAGCAGTACAAAGAAAGGATGGTTTGCCTTTGCCATTCATGTATGACATTTTACAGCTCACAACTACAGCATGCAGACTCTAGCAGACACAGAAGGAGCTGTTCATTACCACAATGCAAAAGTTTAAACCATCACAACTTGGCAAAATTCTCTTTGTCCAGGTCTCATTAGCCTGGGAGTTCAAATTCCCCTAGAAGCACCTTGTTGAAGCAGACAACTTACCTCTTTCAGCACATCAGCTCTGCCTTTGTACAAAACTGTTACAGGGGACTGGTTTGATGGAGCAAGATTTTTTCAGCTAAGAAAAGAGCTGGCAGAACTGGGATGTCACACTGGAATACAAAATCATGAATGGCACAGAAAACATGAAAACCAAGCTGCTTTTTTGTTTGCTGCTCCTAGTTCTTGCATGAGACAAAAAACAAGTAGCATGTTCACAACAAACAGCAAGTACTTGGTGGTACTCCTTCACAGACTGGATCAAGTTGTGAAACTCCTTGCCACAGGATATTGTAGTGCCAGAAGTTTGCAGAAATTAAAAAAAGAGGCTAGATAAAATAATGAAATTAAAAACATTTAAAAAATAATATACTAGTGAATATTGGTATACCACTTCTGGCTTGGGAAGACCTGAGCTGCCAGTAGCTGGAAGCTGAGTGAATAAACCTGTGGTATATAAATGCCACGATACATTTGCCTGACCTGCTCTCGTGCCCTTATCTGGACACCTGGTATAGCAAGAACTCAGACCTTTGGCCTGACCCTGCTAGGCTGGTCTCATGTTTGCATCTCTGCTTTGTTTGTGCTTATCTGCAGACCACTGGTAAACTTCTCTATGGCTTCCTCCAAAATGTCTTTTATGAGCTTTAAAGTATTACGAACTTCTACCTAGCACTTTGTGCAGATTTTCTGAACTTTAGGAGAAGCTGTAAGTTATAACATTTGCTGAGGAACATAGTTCTTAGAAACAGAGCTGAGCAGGCCTCAGTCTCATAAGAGTGTGTGTGTGCGCGTGTGCATGAGAGAGGAGAGAAAAATGTGCATGTGAAAGTAACTTTGTGTATAAACCAGATATTTTCCATGGCATATGCTGATGAACTGAATTCTGTTAATTTACAAACTATACTCAGAGCTGGTAGAATTTTGTGATGTTTCATGGCCAAATTCTGTGAAAGGACTGGGAAAAAAAATCTGTTCCAATTTATTTTACACTCTGCAGTGATTTTCTAACTAACTGTGTGTGAATTATTATATTTCGATCTGTATACAGAGCACTGAGCACTTTTGGCCCCAGCCCAGCAAAGCAGTTAAAGGAAATGTCCTGCAGAATTCACAAAGACTGTTTGCATTTTTAAAGTTAAGCATGTGCTTAAGGGCTTTGCTAGATCATAACCAAAGATCTCAGGAGCAGTTGGCAAGACTGATACCACAGAGAATAGAAGAGGAAAACAGCAAGGAAGATGTCAATAGATATATTGACATGAATTTGGAATGGTGCTTAGCATTTTAGCGCATTAAGAAAAGAGAGATCTAAAAAGCCCGAGAAATGTACTGGAGAGAGTGTGTTTACTTTAAAAAAATATATCAGTTTCTAACAGCCATATATCAAATGCCAACTTTCAAAGAAAGAAGAGAAATATTGTAACTTCTGTTACACCATTCTCATCATAAGAATTTGCTATGTTTAACAATGCAGCAATTTTTAGCACACAAAAGGTTAATCTCATTCAGGTTCTAAAGTACATGCAGATCACACCATCATCACCCCACTGGGCACCTTTGGAAATCATCCACTCCAACCTCCCCCAGCTCAGAGCAGGGGCAGCTCAGCAGGTTGCCCAGGAGGCTGACTGTCTCCAGGGATGAAGGTGCCACAGCTTCTCTTGACCACTTCTTCCAGTGTCTGACCACCCACACAAAAAGCTTGGTATCTTCTTTCAGAGGTACTAAGCTCTTGTTGATAGTCTTATAAATGATTAGACCTTCTTCCTATGCACATGCTCTGCTTTACAACAACTAGATTCTAAGACTTCAAAAGGATTTGCCACAAAAGTGAAAAATAGGCACAAGCACAAGTACTTCCAGGACTTAGTCGGCAAATCCAAGTAAACTGGTCAGAATTGTAGCATAAATTAAAATTCTCAAGCAATGTTTCACTGTAGGACTCAAATTCATGTCATAATATATGTGTACTTTTTTCCCCCTTGAAGTTTAGGGGGATTATGGTTCTTAACCCTCTGGCAGTAGATTTTTTTTGAAAAAAAATCTCCATTTTTAGCTGTGGCACTTCAGGGATTTTAAAGATTCACTCACATTCTAGCCCCCTTAAATTTAAGTGCATTTTCTCACTGATTTCCATGACTGCCATAATTTCACTCTTTCTTTTCAAAAGTAAAAAATTTCAGTGCTGGTGAATTACAATTGTGGTGAACAGCAAAACACATGAAGGCAAAGATGTGGGATAAAATTATTTATCTGTGGCTTTGCAATTGTTAAACAGATAGCATTTTGACATGTGCCATATCAAAATAGTAGTATATATGTGTGGGTAGTAGTATATATGTGTTATTTTACTTAGTAGTTTATCTTCTCAATCTGTGTTGCGTTTTTCAATGAGTAAGCTGGTTACAATGAGTCCTGCACTTTTTGAAGCAGAGGAATTTAGGTATTATGACATTAAATGTACTTCATTCATTTACGTGCCTCCGTATATTTATGATAATACTTCACAGGAGATGAGTGAATATTCTATAATACCTTTCAAGAAGTCAATGTAGTCTTAACAATAATGTCTTCCCTCCCCATAGACTAGTAAATCTTTGCTGTGGGGTGAGGTGGCTGGGGTTTGTATGCTCACCATGACCTGTGTGGATTAGTGAAGTGCAAAGGTTCCACTGAATGTCTATGTACAAACATACGACTACGGCGACCTCCGGGGCATGCTTAAAGCTCATCTGTTTCCCTCAAGGATTCCAAAAGATGGAGAGGAGGATTAGAAGAGTGGCAAATGGATAGAAAAAAAAAGGAGTCAACTTCTAATTTGCCAGCCTTGTTAGTGAGAGAGGAATTGCTTTTGTTTAGGTACCATGAAGCAGCTGTGGGATATTTAGATCTTTACCAAAATAAGGCATCTAGAAAGTGAAGGGCAAAATAATTCTTTCAGTTCTGTGCAGATTTAAAGACAGGAAAAAAAATACTTGCCCTCAAGTGTACAGATACCTAAAGAATGGAAACAATATAGTGCCTGTATTGTACATAAATGGCTATAATATGATTTTAAAGTGGCATTCGGACATCTTGACTCAACAGTTTCCTTCTTTCACTACTAGTGCCAGCTTCTCAAAAGATTTCAAGCACCCACAATTTATGCCATCTTTTCAGAGCAATCCAGCTGCTACCAGAGCACTTTGGCAATCCATCTCAGCAGCACTGATGGTTCACAGTGGTTTGGTGGGATCAGACAGTGTGGTGGTGGAGTGTGGAGTTTCAGTGGATGACTAAACAGACCTTAGAGAGTTTTCCTGACACCACCTCTCCTGCCTGTGTACCACGTCCCATCCCTTGCATCAGGCTCAGCACTACTTTGAAACAGCCCACCACAGGGTAGAGAACTCAACTGGCAAAAAATGTGAATAGTTTTCCAGTCATGGAGTGAGCTGAACTGCCTGACTGAAGAGTGAGAAGGAAGAGGGGAAAGGAGAGAGCGGGAAGACACTATGTTAGAGCCACTTTCTCTTGAAATCTTATCCTCAGAAAGAAACTCTAGGTAAGTATACCTGCAGGCAATGAAACTCGGTCTGTTGTTCTCAAGTGCTCAATGCTTCTGCTAACTCCCATGGTGACACCTTAACAGCCAGATTCTCCAAAGGACTTAGTTTTCAGTGAGCACCCAGGGTGCTGAGGTCTTTAAAATTTCTGCTCTCTTCCTTTGCTGCCTACTTGGGAAATGAGCTTTTTGTAAAATTCCAGCTTTACTCAATACGTAAAGCTTCTTAGTTAACTGCATGAGCTGAGGGAAAGGCATGGATCTTTAATGCACTCTGCCAGTAGTTGCTAGAGCAGTCCAGGCTGATTATCAAGTATCTCTGCATGAAGGAGGCCAGGCCTGTCATTCCCTCCAAAGTCAATGCAGAGGGCAGGGCGTGAGACTCCGAGAGATGATGGGTCAGTCTCCAGACTGCAGCCAGGACACACATCTCTTCTCTGAAAATCATTCCTTTCTCTGTTCAAACATCAGTGCTCCTTAAAAATATATTCTGACTTTTGATAAAATTGCAAGCCCTGTGCTTGGACCCAAGAAGATGTAAAGACACTCTATCCAAGGACTCCTGGAAATGATGCAATCTGCAAACCATTTACTACCTGTGTGTTTTGCACCGGGACGTTGCCAAGGGCTTAACTCCACTTTATGGGCTCCCCATTAAACTTATTCTGTTTCTTAAGGGAAGGGGAAACATTTCTACCTTAAAATATTTAAAACAACATCCCTGGGTATTTGTACACACTGGGAAGTTGCACCAGTTTGATCTAAGCAAACTGACGGTGTGAAAGCGGGTGCAGCAGCCTCGGGGGCCCAGGGTGCCCCATTCTTGCTGGCATAGCATTGGCTGATGAGGGCTTCACCATTCCACCTCCATTCATGACAGTTGGCAGGCAGGGAAATTTGCCAGTGCCCCAGCCGCTTGGATGTAAAATCTGGCATCGTATCACAAACCGCTGAGGAAAGTACCAGAATATAAATTGGGGTACCTAGAGGTAGGAAGCAGATTCTGTCACATCGGTGCTTTGACATCCTCTGACAACATCTCCACAGGCCATGAGACAGACAGTTCAGTGTGGGTTAGCTGAGGAAAGAGCATCCTTACAGGCAGCTGTGCTCCACGGGTGATGAGCCTGCCTCTGTCAAAGTGGGAGTTTTGGGGTGGCTACAGGTCCTACACCACCTCCCCGCACAACCAGCTGCCCCAGGCTCCATACTTTCCCCTCCCTCTTTACGTTGTGTTTTTTTGGGGCTACATGGAGAGAGCCCAGCCTGTAGATGTAAAGGCAGTGTTTGCAAGGAAGCTGCTGGACACAACACATTGAGGCTTGGCCTCCAGCACCCACCCCTTGGGAGGTGGAGCAGTGGTGCCATCTCCTTGCAGCCCTTGCCTCCCCTCTCTGCATCTAAGCACTCAATGGCCTCCTTTTCCTTGCTCATCAGCAGTCACTGACTTGGTAATGAGCATTAAACTGCAATTTAGAGCACAGAAGAGTGTATGGTGGAGTGGGAGGAGTGGGACAGGGAAGAAAGAGCACTGCTCAGCTGACCTCTTTGGCCCTAAAGGCTCCTCCTGGACAGCTGACAGCTTCAAGTTTGGGATGACACTTGTAGCTTCCCAAGCAGCTCCCAGCCCAGGGCAGGGAGGCTGGGTGCTGGCTGCTCTTCCAGATCTTGTCCTTGTGGGTGGGGAGCAGAGTCTGCCCTCATCACCTCCAGTTTTAACTTTCCAGGTCTCTGGGCCATGAGGCTGGTTTCCCAGTCTGGTGGGGATGGATCAGTGGGAAGGGTGGTCCCTACTCAGTTGTCGTTGCTGAGCAGTGGCACCCAGGTCTCCCTGTTCCAGGGCTGTGTAGCCAAAAGTACTATAAAATGCATATGCATCCTCAATTTTGCATGAAAAAACTCAGTGTTGTGATATTAGTTCTCCAAAATACAATCCAAAAGCTCCATTTGCATGGCCTCAGGCTGGTGCTGGCTAGGCCATAAATATCTCACAGCCTTTTGGTATGAGACCAGCCTAACCCATGGACATGCTGAAGCCTGCTTTGGGGAGGAGGGGGATGTCTTCATTCCAGGCATTGCAAACCAGAACAGCTTCCCGCTATCTGGACTGGCTGCTTCCTTCCTACTGTTAATTTGTGCCTTCCTGTAGGTGATTTGTACCTCAATTTTCCTGCTATCTTTAACATTATTTCGTTGTGTTTTGTGTTACAGAATGGTGTGTGAAAACTGGTGCCTGGATTGGCGTTAGCCAGTGATTATGCAAATGGGATATTTGGCCCTTCCTTCAAGGGTCTGAGGTTTGAAAAAATTATTATTTTTTTTTCATGTGGAAATTGTGGAGGAAAATGCAGTATGGTCACAGCACATGTGGATGGATATCCCTATCTGGGGGAAAAGAGGGACAAAGTGGAGACTTCTGAACTTGACTTTCCATTGAGAAAGATTCTGCAAAGACATGATTAGTGCACTTGACTAGAGAAGTAGTTTTTACCCACAGTTAAGAATATTTTTGACATATTACTTCAAGAAAGTTAACTGAGGCTAAACTGTGGGAAGAAAATTACATGAAAAATGTAAGTATAATGTGGAAATAAAGGCAACTTGGGGAGCATGGCAGGGAAGCAGGCTGAGGTGACAGGGAATCCCAGACTCTGTCCAGGCAGTGACCACCCCAGTAACTTGATCACAGGACAGGACACAATTAAAAATCTTCCAGTGGATCCTTTATGGGAAGGTGTGAGTGAGAGAGTATAGCATTCCCCGACCACACTGATTCCTGTGAACCTGTGTGGTCTTAAACTCATTTATATGGAGCACTGCAAGCAGCATAACCTGAATTAATGCTATGAGACAGAAATGAAGCCACTAATGGACAAAAGGAAGCATGAGTCTAATGGTTCAAACACAGTGCTGGAGAGTCAGGAGACCAGAGCAGTTTTACCTGATTTAGCTACTGACTCATCTGGAGAGACTGTGAGGAATTCACTTGTATCAAAACTTTGTGGCTGCTTTTGGCGTGGGGTCCATTTTTCTGAAGTTATAGCCATTTTGAGCACTCCAGCCTGGCTCTTGGCTCCTGGCTCCTGCAGCTGCCTCATCTGGAGGCTATGAGCATTCACTCATTGACACAAGCATAGCCTTATGAACCTCTCAGGGGAAAGGGCATAATATTATAATTTAAATAATTTACTTTAAACCTTGGCTCAAGGGATGGCATGGCCATTAAGTAATGGCCTTTGTAATCTAGCAAGCCTTTCCTGCCCTTCCCTGTGAGGGATCCTGTATTTAACACTTCACCTGGCATAGTGCAGAACAATTTCCCCCCATTTACCTTAACAAGGCAAATCTTTTACTCACCACACCACAGACGGGCTCGCCACTTTGATTGAGATGGCCTTACAAGGGCTCCACAAAGGATGACTCAGGAAGAGCTTTGCTAATCCCGAGAGCCTACATCAGGCAGTATCTAGCTATTGCCACCGGTAGCCAGCCTGGGGCACCTGTGTGCCCTTCAGGGCTTCTGTTGCAACAAACAGAAGCTCACACATACGTTAAAGGTGTGATTACAAACAAACCATCAGCTTGTGCAAACTGGTTTTCGGGTAATGCTGTTGAGGATCATTGGGTTTCCAGGTGTAAACTGGGTGGATTCCAATCTCTAGCTGCAAAAAAGGCTGCTGTTTAGAGACAGGTTTGGTGGTTGTCATGTTGTCACAAGCGTCACTAAGAGCACCAGGCTTGCTTCAGAAAAAGAGGCATATACAGGTATAGAGCTTGTATAGTGGTTCATGGAAAAAAAAAAAGGAAAACAACAAAAAAAACCCCGCCACCCAAGTCTGTCTTTGTGGTTAAGCCATTTGCTTTTAGAGGTAAGGAGAAATATGATCTTGCTGGGTTTTTACCCAAAAGTACCTGTAAGAAAGTTTCTTGTGAGGCAGGTTTGTGAGCTATGTGCTGTTGAGAGCAACCAAGAGAACTGCAGCCACCAACTCTGTCCTCCTTGTGTTGTCCAGTGACGAGCACAGTCAGGGATGTGCTATGAAGGGAATTCATCCACAACATGGTTGAGTGCAGCCCCAGCTTATGTCTTTCTCCATAGCATTTGGTGCTGACTCCAGTCAGAGAGGGTACTGGATGAAGTATAGCCTATGTCAGGCATGATCTGGCATGGCACTGCCTATATTTTCCCTCAGGCAAAACTCCCACTGATATTAGTACAAGTTGTATTCCAGAGGAAGCTGAATTTCTAGCTAGTTAATCTGATTCCTACATGAAACAGAAGGAACTGATGCAATCTCTCCACCTTGGGAATCACATCTCCTCACACCAGGGCTGAACTTGCCCCAAGTTCTACTTTGGAAAAGCTGAGCAAGTCTGAGCCATTTTCACAACGCTGGTGAAGCTTCACAGCCTCGAGCAGTCATTATTGCACTGGGTCGTACCCTTGAGGTAAATTATTAATAATAATAATATGTTATTTTTGTTAAACCTGACATCTCCTTTCATCTCAGCCCCATGCTTATCAGGAGCTCTGCAACAACAAAAAAGGAAAGTTTTATTTCCACATTTCCATCCCTTCGTCTCATCACGCCGCGTCTGCTTTAGGGAGTGAAGAGTAATCTGTGGAAAGCTTTCATGCTCTCAAACCTACCAAAACATGCAATATTAATTGGGATTATTAATTGTATTTACTGCACTAGCAAGTCTAACCTTGTTAAAGGCCAGTGTGAAGATGTGGGATCATTTCTGTCATTTGGAACATCCTGCATGCTACCTCCTCTCAGAAATCAAAAGGAAAATTACCTCACTTTTATTAATCATCCTTTTTCTTACAAGATTTTGCCTTTTGTTTAGCTGCACTTCACAAGGAGAAGGTGTGTTTTCTGTGCTGCTTTGAGATCTTGGCAGTTAATGGAACTCTTTGATTTTTAAATAAGAGTTATTCCTCTGAGTGTACAGTATAAACCTAACAGGCAAGGGACTGTGCCTTTAAGTTCATCAGTTTTCCCAGTGCTGTACTGGAAGGATTGGACTGAAACTTTAAACATTTCTAGCCATACCTAGCATATGTATAATTTATAAGCCACACACCGTTTGCTGTCAAATAGGCGATTGATCTGACTCGGATCTTGTTAATTATCCTCCACATACATTATACGTTAACAGATCTTCAGTATACTGTGTATCAATATTAATAAGATTATAAAACACTATTGATAATTAGGAAGAGAAAGAGACCAGGCCTTTGATTCACTCTGTTACTAACGCCCCTGCATCTCTAGATTAAAAAGAGACCACTTTTCGTTTAATAATATCAGATCAGTACATCCATCTTCTAAAATGCTTTATTAAGAGAAAGCTAAGATTTGCATCCCTATGCAAGGGGCTATTTGAAATTGATTATGGAGGCATCATTGATGTGTGAGAAATTTGTTTCTCTGTCTTGTCTAAAGGGGGGCCTAATAGGTGGGAGGGATTTAAGGTGGAGCACTGCACTCTTGGATCTTTGATCAGGAAATTTCTGGTTTTCTTTGTCAGGCTATATTTGGTAAGCCAGATTGTCTTGTTTCGGAGGAAATTAAATGGGATGTCATATTACTTCCTTCTAAAAATAACAACATCTATGTTATCACACTCCAGAAGAGAACGGTGGAATTAAATAACAATATTTGTCTTTAAATTATGTGGGTCTGATTAATTTTTTCCATTACTTTTTACAGTTTTTCTATTTTTTTCCTCTCTGACCTGCCTTTTATGTTCCCACTATGCTCATTTGCAACAAGCACACCAGAACAGCGAGTTGCTAGCGAGGGCTCTGAAACACTTCATATCCAACTTGAATCAGAGAAAGTTTGCTTTCCTAGAAATTTCATACTAAAGGAGAGGGAAAATCACTGAAGGATGATAGGTAGAAGTAGGCACAAAATAAAGGCAGGTTGCCACATGACTGGTCCTTCATAGGGATGCTGTATAGCACCATACTAGTTTGGAGACCAACACTGTGGCCAAGTCCAGGTGCTTTATAACCTAAAAAAAATGATTCCACATTCAAGCACAAGACCTCTTTCTGCCTTTCTGCCAGTGCCCCTTAATGGCCAAAGAAGCTAAATTGTTGTCTTCATTAGACTTCAAAGCATCTGTTGCCCAGGTCAACTCACACAGGGCCACTATGACCAGGTAGAGAGTTCCCAGGCTCCCTCCCTGCTCTGGACCAAGTCTTCAGGGCACTCTTCCCACTGCTGACACCAACTCAGCTCCCCTGGGATGGCCAGCATTGGGAGACCTCATTCCATCCACCACAGATACTTTAACATCGTGTGCCACAGTGCTATTGAGATGGGATTTCTAAAATATTGTGTTTGGGGCACCAACAGCTTCCGCACGGGTGCTTGTGACATTGCACTGAACAACGGGCTGCAGTGGAAGACACTCAGCGTGAGTGGCAAATGGAAACAGGAAAACTACCCTAGCTTGGGCAGGGGTTTCCTCAGGGAAAATTCACACTTGTATTTCCCTGCAAGGTAGCCCAGTAGATTCTCATCTCCCATGGTAATTCTGCCAAAAGCCTAAATAAACCCATCAGTTTCTGGCTTCCAGGAAATCTGCCCTATAGATAATCTGCCTGTTCCCTAGAGCTCAGCAAGATTGAAGCATGCTGGGAGATATCATGGTTTGCAGGACTGTGGAAGATGCTCTGAGAAGAGGGAGATCCTAAGCTGCCATGTCCGGTGCAAGATCTTGGAAAAGTCCATTCATCTGCATAGGATGTTCTTCATCCTAGTGAGAGGTCAAAGGGTACAACAAACACCTACAGTACCTAAAATGCTGGTGGCAGTCCCCTGGAGCCCATGCCAGCTGGAGCAAGGACACCAAACAAGGCTGTACCATATAAACTGCTCAGTTTGCCATGCTTCATTCAGTCTGAAACTGGGGAAGGAGCACTCAGCTGAGACCCGGAGGTGGGTAAGTGCAGGGAGAGATGATGACCTGTCTGGGCAAGGCTGTTCTGCAGCTGGGAGCGGGTACATAAACCCAGATTAAAATTTATGTACTGGGTACGTAAGCAACATAAAGGGCTTTCTGAGGACCTGTGCTTGCTACAAGGGGAGGGAAACCTGAGAAAATGAGATGAGGCAACATGATGTCAAAGAAATGTTCTGTTATTAATATCTCAGATAGTTGTGTCGTTTTTCTTTGTGGAGGGATCCTTGAAGAAAACTGTAGAAAGATCAGCAAGAGACAACAATATGAAATGGAGCCTAAGGGCTCACGAAGGAAAACAGAGAATAAACCAAGCGCAGTGAGATAACACAAAGAGCCGTAATTTTAATTCCTGACCCTGGAAGGCATAATGGCTGGAGATTTCTGTGGCATTCCCACGAGCTGAATGTGTGGGATATGAGGGCAGCAGGGCTTGCCCATGTCAGCCTCTTGCCGCAGTTCCTCTCTCCAACAGGCAGTTGGCCCAGATGCACTGCGGAGCAACTTCCTGAGCCAAAGTTCGCTTCTGGTGGCAGAGCTGTCCCTGGTCACACCAGGCAGGAGCCCAGGACATTGAAGACCTAGCTGAGCCATGTCACACCCATTCACCCTGGTTTCTGTATGCAGTTCAGGACACAACTAACTCGGTGTGTGTCTCTGGGGACGCATCGCTGCTGCACACCGTGTGCGCTGCACGTCCTGTGCGTGAGCACAGGAGCACTGGTGTGCACGAGGGTGCTTACAACAGACAGCACGGGAGTGCCTGAGGGGTAATTTTCTCACAAAGGAGGGAACTCGTTTTCCTTGGTCCACAGAAATTTCTTTGGTTTCTTACAATCTAGGAGACATCCATGCACAAAAAAACACAGGGAAACAAAACTATTTTCATTAACAATGCAGAGAATTGAAGATATTTACAACACCAGAAGCATGCTAAAACAAAATTAAGATCCAGTTCAGATTTAAAACACCAGGAATATCCCAAGATAATGCACTCATGTGAACACGTTTCCCAATGGAAGCCTGAGATGAAGAGAAAGCATCCAGAAATTTGGGGTTCCACGCTGTCTTTGCCATGGGTTCTCTAGTGACCACCAAGGCATCATCTGCTTGCTTTTCCTCTTGGCTGCTCTGTGTTGTAGAAGCTGAGCAAGCCCATACTTCACACTTTGCTCAGTCTGTGAAGTCTGATGCTGCACCACAAAAATCTTCAGCTGTCTTAAACCAGGAAACAACAGCCAGGAGAAATCCCTCAGCTGAGTGGTTTGATGTGTGGGACAAACACATGCTGAGAACACGATGAAATGCTTGTCTACCACCTTGTACAAATGAAAGAGCCATTGATGTAATCAGGGTCACAGTGGAGGCTGCCAGCACAAGAGGGGACGGGTTTGCTTTGCTGGCCAGTCTTGTGCAGGGGGTAAGCTGTTCTACCCAGGGTCACGGGTCCTGCCAGGTTCAGGCTCAGAAGTGCTATAAGATGAGCACAGAAGAGCTTGCTTCCTCTGCGGCCCTGCTCTCCATAGCTGTGCAAAAGCCTCTCCAGCTCTTGGGCTGGGGCTATTCACTAAGACTCAAAAGAGGGAGGGAAGGAGAAAATGCGCGTGGTTCTTGGTATCATCACAGCACATGCTGAAAATGAGATCCTTGGAGGCAATGGCAGCAATGTGTTTAGTCAAATTAGGGCAGTGGTTTAATGCATCAGAGCCTTTCTGATGGATCATGACAATTTATGGTGTGGAACCATTATAGTGGAAATGATGGGAAGGATCCACCACTGCAGAGATGATGCTCCAGGTGTCTGTGTAGCCTGGAGCAATTATTACACAGCCCCTTGACATGGTACCTCCAAACAGCTCCATTGTGCCAGGATTTGCATGTTATTAACCTGCTCAGCATTACTATATCAGAAGAAGTAGAAACCAAAAGTATCCTCATTTGAGCCTGGGCACGATAGACTGTTTTTTTCAGCCCTGGCAACACTTTAATTTCTATCGAAGAAGAACAGTTACTTTTGTGTTGAGTGGAGAAAGCCTGAACATGCAGCGTGAATAAAAATAGCAAAACCCTGGTAGTTCTGCACTTAAGAAAAACAATACTTGGGCCATTTGAAACAATAAGGGTTTGCTCCCAGCTTGAGATTTTGTCTGACAAATTTCAGAGAGAAGAGATTTTTCTCTTCCCCTCCTCTAGCCCTGAGACATACTGCAAAAAAAATGCATGCACACGAGCCGTTGTCACTGGGAATGTACCAGCCTTCCATTAACATTGCTCTCCATAGGATGGTGGTTGGCAGGAGTGCTCATTTTAAAATCCAAAGGCTCATGTCTAGTGCTCCAGCCCTTATTCCCCTGAGCTTTTTCAAGCCACTTGAGCCACTTGTCTGGAGCCTGCTTGCTTTGATCTCCTCCTGCATCGAACGTGTCCGGAGAGAGCTCTGCGAGGGGAAAGCATGAATCGAATCGTATGCTCCCATCTCCAGCCTCACCCGTTGAGAAGCCATCCCAGGAAACTGAGGAAATGTTCCAGGTTTAAGCCTTCTACCCTTAGCCAGAAATTAAAACCCCTTCGTTAATCCAATCTTAAATCTCAACTAGCTGCTGCTTATAGTGGTAATAAATATTTCATACCGATTGTGTTGCGTTCCTTGCTGTGTTTATTAAATGGAGTTTCTCATAATTCCAGTTATTCATTTTAATAGGTCAGGACTTGGCTGTGATTTAAACAGACCACTGAGGAAACAGCCGTGGTTAAACATTGTAACAATATGGATTATTAATTTAATTGGCCAGCTATTACTTGTTTTGACTCTGTGCTAACACATTTAGCTCAGTCTCTTGTGGCCTATAAACCACAAAGGTCATGACTTCAACATTCAGAAGAATGGGAAAAAGAGAATCAGGGCTGAGATTATGAGGAAAAATACAGAAACAGTGTGGGGAAGACAGAGTGGGGAAGACTAAGGGCTTGCTGGAGGCAGTGCAGGGCAAAAGGGGATTTATTTAGTAGCTCAGCAATAGAACATCCTCTAAACCACCAGCCAAACTAGCAGTTTCTTTCAGTCCACATCCCTCTGAGGTGATTTCAGACAGTGATTTTTACCTGTAGGTATAATGATGGTATCCCCACGCTTAAAAACACCTTTATTTTACTTCTAAATTTTTCTAATATCGTTTAAAATATACTATACAGAGCACTCATATGTGAATAATTAGTAATAGTAGATATAAATGTGTTTAAAAAGCCAGCCAGACCCCCTCCCATCTTGGATGGTTTTACTGTGCCATTATTGAAAACAATCTCATGATGCCAGTTAGATACAGTGGGGTGAAAAAGCACATTCTGAAGGGCATGGCAGCAAAAAAGGGATAGTCAGGAAAAAATATGGGGTTTATCTTCTGTGCACAACAAAGGCAGTGCAATTTATACTACAGACTGCTCCATTTGAAAGGGGTCAAATCTTTCAATTGATTTTTTTATGCAGAACTCTTATTGACTCTTAAGAGGAGTTCTGTGCATTGAGTAGCAGCAGGATAAGACCCCATATTTGTTTTGTCAACTAAGTGCACAAGTGTGCCAGTGGACAATGTTTCCACATTCTTGCCTGGGCCAAGGATGTTCAGCATTCAACTTATACAGGTGCAGAGACCCTACCATGAAGGAAACTATATAAGTACAAAGGGTAGACAGATCTATTAGGCAGACAAGCAGCAGGTATGAGTCTCCATTTTCACTGTTTCTTGTCTATTGTGCACCTTGGAATCTGTAGCAGTACTCACAAGAAACTGTACAGGCCAGTAAGTTGAAAGAACACAGCCCCAAACCTTTGTCTGCAACTGCAGGCTCCAAATCATGCAGCTAACATGGGAAATGTAGCATGCATGAGTACAGCATACATAATCAGTGGTAACAGCTGGCCAGACAAGTTGGTGGGATTCCAATCCTGTAAGAGTTCTTCCATCCTCTCTCTCTTATCCTCCCTCACATAGCTCCGTTCAGTTTTCCAAGACATGGAGACACCAGGAAGAAAGATGAAGTGAAATAATAGGAAGTAGAAGCTGAAGGTTTATTTCAGTCTTGAAAGCCTATTCATGGTGTAGAAAAGAACCAGGTGGAGAAAAAAACTCTGCATCTCTTCTTTCTGGATTTTTCACCATCCCTCCTTTTCTACTTCTCTCCCCCTCTCCTGGACCTAACCTTGGCCCTGCTACCAGCCTTCCCTCACGGTGCCATCCGTACCATCACTCACAGCCCTGTTTTGCAGCCCTTGTAGCCCAGCTCCCCTGCCAACAGACCCCTGCCCTGCATGAGCCACCACCTTCCAGCCCAGGTTTCCTTGTTCAGGAACCCCCACCACTTTCTGATTCTGCCACCTCCTGCCTTCTCTTGTTAGGCTTCAAACCCACTTGTTTTTAGCATGCTGTCCCCCATCATGCATCTCAAGTCTTGTCTCCTCTCCAGTAGTCTTTATCCCACCTCTCAGCATCTTCTTCTCCCCGATACCCAAGATCCACTTTCCAGATTTGAAACCTCACTTTGGCCATTGGCAACACCAGCACCAACATCCTGTAAAACAACCATCTCCCATCACCCGTTCAGGGTATTTCAGCTTTTGTGTGCGTAGCAATACAGACCACAGGCTGGGACCAGACTGTATTCTGCCGCTTGCAGAAATCCTTTAAAAGCATCTGAGAATTCCTCACCCCGTGTTGTCAGGCTGTGTACCCCTTGGGTTCCCCTGCTGCAATAGTCCAGCTCCATCACTCCTCCTGGTTCTGCATGGCAGGCAGGAAGCCCTACTCCCTGGTACACAACTACTCAGCCACGGAGCCATCCTTAAGCTTCTGCAGGTGCTTCATGCTGGGGCCTGTGTCTCTAAGTGTGGCTGACAAACAGGGCTTTCTTTTGTGGTGCCTAGCACCAGCAGCCCCTAAGGACGAGATACCCTTCCCTTCTTCTCCCCCACCCCCAGGCCTTGCACACAATACAGTATTTGTCATGGATTTGTTTTCCAGTACATGAAGAGCACAAAAACGCATGCTCTTTTATGATAAGGTAAGCAGAGTGACCCTGTAACATTCCACATCTGAACTCAGAACGGCATCTGCCTCACAGCTGTCCTTGCAGCAAGCATTTCAAAAACACAGACGGCAAAAACCAGCGGCAATAGCTCATCGCCGATGTAGCTGCTTACAGCACAGTCCTCACCATCTTCCAAGTATCCATGTTTGAGAGGTGACCTACAGCTGTGAGATTTGGATGCGGATTGCAACACCACCCCTTAATTTCAAGGATGTTCCAATATGAGTTTTACACAAAGCTTTTGCAGAGTCGCAGGCCAATTGCAAAACTTGTGGCTGGAGCTAGGTTCAGATTCTGAACACCCTGACTCACAAAGATTTCCAAGATCTTTGGCTTGGTTGCAGTATTCATGTTCCCTATTATTCGAGTGCATTGACATCCTCTAGGAGTCGTGGACTAGGAGCCCACAGTGAAAGGCTCTGCACAAACAGAGAATAACAATAAAGAAAAGAATTTACAGTTCAGAGTCAAGAGATAGCTACAGAGAAACATGGAAATGCAGAGAAAGAGACTTTCAGTGGGATGGACAGGGGCCTCAGTGCAGCTGAGTTTTCAGTGGTCATCCTGCCAAAGCAAAGCTCTAATGGAGATTTTTGAAGAACAACTCAGCAGCTTTGCAGCATGCATGCAGAGCACTTCTCAAGAACTGAGGGTATCTGGCATGAAAGTACTGCTGTGCACATGGACAGTTGGGACCAACTTGAACAAGAGCTGTTTTTGAGGAACTGAACAACAGGAAATGGGTGGAGAGCAAAGAAACCTTGAAGGGTGCTGAAGGCAGAGGAGAGCTGCTGCTACTTGCTATGATAGATAAGGAGAGATAGCGGAGGAAGGCAAAAAGAAAGTTGATGTGATCCATGTGATGAAAAATGAGCATCATTCAGAATAAGTATGAGAGGAGATAGAGACACTAAGATTTCTCTCTCTCCAAGATGTTGACAAAAATCATCATTCCTAACTTCACAGATTTTTTAAACGAGGAAGGACTGTTAGCTCATCTGGAGAAAGCTCTGTTGAAAGGTCTAAGAAGGTTGTAATTACACAAGTGCAACAACTCCTTCTTGGATGTCTTTAGGAGACTTAAGATGGTTGCTCTAAGCACAGCAGCATGAGTTAGTACAGCCAATCTCCATAGCCAAAGACCTCAGGATTATACTGGCTGCTGTCTCCTCTGCGGCAGCACAGATGGAGACCATACACAAAATTCCTTCAGGGTGAAAATGGTCTCTCTTTGTTTCGGAAGATAGGTGAGGACAGAAAAAACTTTACAGAGCTCAGTAAAGAGCAGGTGCTGGCACTTTGCTTGTGCTAGCAAGAGTGATGTAATACTTAAATAAAAATAATTAGGTTGGTGGACACAAGCCTTTATATAAAGAAACAATCTAGAAATCACACGTTTTCACATGTTTTCAACGCAAAACCCACCTGTATACAATCGGTTGCATGAAGGTTCACGTGACAGTGGGGTTTAAAGGAGCACACAGTGCAAGAGGCCATCTCACTGTGCTTCAGAGTGGGCATTGCCGCGGGCGAGCGCGAGTATCGCACTCTGAACACTTTGTGTGTCCTGCAGCAGGCCAGGGCAACATGCAGAGGAAATGCCTCATTTTGTGCTTTTTTTGGGAGAAGGAACGAACCTATTGTCTAGTCTTCTGGGCAGCAAGTATCTGAGTCTGAGCCCAGTAAAACTAGTGGGAATCAGACCCCAGGATCTTGTTGACATTCTGCACATTCTGTGGTTTCTCTTTTGTCAGGGTACACGCTGCTTTTGTGAGGCAAGAGGGGAAGGGAAGGAAAGAAGTACTCAGAATTCTCTCCAACGTCATTTAAGGGAGCATTTATTGGTTTCACTCTCTGTGTATGAACTTGCATGCATGGTCTTGGGCAGGCTGGGTCATCGGTTGCTGCCTAAGAGTACTAAACTGAGAATAATATTTTGTTTCCCATGATAACTTGTACTTTGCAAATGGAACTCAACAACACTGTCTTTTTTTTAAAAGAAAACAAGTTTTCATTTGAAAACATGACACCAAAAACATATTTTACAACATGAAGTTGCAACTAGAAATGGATTTTCCAAACAGTATCGCACTTGACCACACCTCTTGGTCGATACAGGAATACATGCAAACTCTACCTTAAAGAGACCTAATCACTTGAAATTTGCTGGCTGACTAACACCAGAGCTTTGTGCATTTACAAACACTATAAAATTAGTTAAAACTAAGATAAAAAAAAAAAAAAAGGCAAGCCTGTAGAACTTATAGGAACATAATAGGGAGCTGGTCTATAGTACTCCAACGGTTTGCTTTGAAAATAAGCAACAACAATGGATCTTAACTTGGTTTTCATTCTTACCTGCCTCTCATTTGCTTCACTAAACATTTCTGAAACCCTTCTGACCCCTTTCCACATGGTAAACATACTTGTAGAACCTGCACATACATAGTCTGTAGTTTTACAAGACAACATGTGAATACAATATTAAATTATTTTGGCTAAACAATTCAAATGGAGCTGAATTGCCTTGCTAAAACAAAAATTTGTGTTTGTAAATTCCAGCAATTAGCTTTCATTGTATGAATAAAGATGGTTGCAGCAGAAGAGATTTTTCTTCTACCAGCTCCAAGAGGTAAAGCTGGACTCTCTGAAAAAGGTATAAAAATCCAAATATTTTCCTCCTTCTGCATGCATTAATCAGGCTGAAATACTGGTGTTTTCTAAGGATCCAGCTACCTTTGCAGCTCTGAAGCAATCTTTTTTTTTTTGAGTCCCCAACTTGCCTCACAAGCTCAGGATGTGTGGAGTTGCATATTCTGTTACCCCTTAATATTCATATCCACAGAGAAGAGTGACAGGTTTGGGGAAAGACCCAGAGAATTATTCCGGACTCTTCAACTCAGATTTCATTTCTTTTCTTGATAGTCAGCACCTGACTGTAATTCATTTTGAAAAGTTTAAACAGAACCTTCTATTTTTTGCTGACTTTGGAGCAAGGGCATTTGTCTATCTCTCATTAATCTTTATGTCACTTGCAAGATGGTCTAAAGAAACATCATACCTTTTCCTTTCGGAATAGATTCCCTAAATAGAGTTCCAGTGTTGTAACCCTTGTCCCCATTAAGGTTTTGCTAATGACCTTACACCACTCAGAACAAAGATTATTAAACTAGGCCAGATGCTAGTTGGATGAAGAGAAGACAAAAAGAGGCATTAAAACAGAAGGCTTCTCCTTTGACCCCCAGTAGAGAGCTTAAGGCATCAGCTTTCAGTATGATTGACTTAACAGAAAGAGTGGGTTTAATGATGGGCATTTTCCAAAAATCTCACCTGAACATTTGCTGGTGTTGTGTGGCATCACCAGCTGAATACTTCTTAGCATAGTTTGAAGGACTATTGATCCCTTTAGCTGTCCAGTACTACCAGCTATGTACTTGCTAATGCTGGTAGTCGTTTACTTACTTGCTATTGCAAGAGGATAGGAATGCACTCAGTTTGAGGACTAACTTCTAGCCAAGGAGGAAGAACCTGTTAATATATTCTAAGGGTCCCATTTTTTTTTCTCCTTGGGCTCACATGATATCTTCTCCATTGTCCTCAACTTTATGAATTAAAGGGAGCTAGATATGAATGACAAACCTGACCCTTTGTAGCAGACAGTCCTCCCAAACAAAACAGAAGTATTTCCTATGTAGGACTTGCCCTTGCTGTGCCCCACTCTCAGTAATCACAGTAAGAACCTAGGAGCAAAGCATCCTAAAATGAAGGCTTGGAAATTTCTTAACAAAAGGACTGAAGAAAGAATAATGACATTTAAAAAAATCATCGAAAAAAAAAAATGTACAGAGGAATGAGCATGGATATGTCTGAGGGAATCATCCATGTAATATTCTAGTACTGGAGAAAGGCAGTGTTACTCTCAAATCTCCAAAAACTGACAAAACATATAAAAGACAGGACTGGGTGAAGTTACTCCCAAGTGTATTATTATGAAGTTCTTCCAGAAGGAAAGAACTCCCTGTAATAAGAGACAGGTTTGTTGCTCCATCTTACAAGTCTGTCTAACCTCATACGTTGAACCTTCCTTTCACAGCATCATCGAGCTGGATAACCACACTCTCTCCCTGACACAGGAATGTGAGAGCCAACAAGACACACAGAGAAACCTTTCCTCTTTGTTACACAGTGTGCTGCCAGAATGTAACCCAGGATGTCACTGCAATGGGCAGTGTCCTCTTAAAGGAAAAAATACTCAAGAGATACATGGGTTAAAGACCCAGCAAAGTGAAGGAACTGGGCATTAGCAGGATTTACTTCTCCAGTGTATCAAAAAAAGTGGACATTATTTCCTT
This sequence comes from Merops nubicus, assembly GCF_000691845.1. Lineage (NCBI taxonomy): Eukaryota > Metazoa > Chordata > Aves > Coraciiformes > Meropidae > Merops > Merops nubicus. The sequence continues at coordinate 225,830 of NW_008596976.1, read as the reverse complement.
CTGCTGGAACTCAAGATAACTCAGCTTATCCAAATAGTATTGGGAGAAAAGGAGGTGAGAAGTAAAAAAGAGTTTTTACTGAAGTCTTCTGAGTTTTGTCACAGAAACACCAGGGGATTTTTTGGCAAGTTAATACTGCTCTTATTTCCAAAGGGGCCTTCAACTTAAGACACCCAGCTTCCTGGGTGTCCAGCTGCAGAAGGAGGCAGGCTACTTTACCAGGCGTCGGTCTGAGTTGTTGGGATGCACAAGTGGTACTGGGGAATCAACATCAGGCCTTCTAGGAAATAGAGCATCAGCCAGAAGTGTTGACCTCTACTGCTCCACACCGTATCCTCCTACAATGCTGCTGAATGGCAAAGCCTCGTGTAATTATACTACTGTTTGTAAAGTGCAGCAGATGGAAGATGCTACATCAGCACTCATTGCTTTTATTACTGAGAAAGGGAAAAAATTCTCACAAGGAGAGAAATGAATGAAATTCTGAGTGCTGTGTTACTCCGGTTAACTTCTGGGAATCTAATTATTTGAGAAGAGGTGCTCCTAGCAAATCATTATATGCAGCTGTGAAGAATTGCTAAAGAATCCCCCCCTCCTCATATACATTACCCTTAGAAAAAGAAGGCAGGTAAGGGTACATTTAACATTCACAGCCTTTTATACTACTAAGTGAAATCAGAACAAAATATGGTAATTAATCCATTGTGCATTCAAGGATTCAGGTTTGAGCAGCAGATGGGAAAAGTTGTGGATCATAACCCCATGCAATATTTGACAGAATATCAGTCAAATATAGTTACACATCTTCATGTTTCTGTCAGTCCCTCTTATCTAAAGTTAATTTAAAGTGACAAGAACTACATTAGCACTTTTCAAAGGGTAATGCAAACTTTAGAATATTCGTTTCAAATCAATACCTATTCAGACTCCTAAATGGTCAAACTGGCAAGTTCCTGAAGGTGATTCCACTTTGCTTTTATGCTAAACTTTTCATCTGTCCTGGGATTTATACATTAGCCTTTAAATAAATCGTTTCAAAAGCACAATAGAGAAGCTGGTACCTGTTTATTCTGCAGAAGACTCTCCTGAACACATGTGCACCCACACACAAAAGCTCAGAGCCAGAGTCAAGGCAATGTTAGCACATCTAGTTGTGCAAAGTAATATAGTTTGTATCTTAGCTTGTGGGTGATTTTTGAACAATTCTTTATACAAGAGGAGTAATTTGGTGCCCTGCTTGGGTGTGGAACACCTACTTTCATTTCACCACTGCAGCAAGAGTCCAAATGAGAGACCTCACACAAACTCCTACAGTAGGTCTCGTTCTGTGGTCCCGGCACTTGCAGCACTCTGCTGCTTTCCTGAGAAGTGGATAAGCTGATTCCACTCCTTTTTTTTTTTTTTCAATCAAAACAGCCTTTGTGAGCACATGCATGTGCACATCTGCAAACTTATGCTTGTGTATTCTTGTGCCTGACTTGGGTGTGGGACCACAGTGAAGCTGGTTGCTTGTGCTTCTGCTCCTTGAGTTCCTATTACCAAATAAGAGATCACACCCTGCAGGGCTCTGCAGAGCTCATCTCCAGGGAAGGCGAAAGCACTTCTTGGCATTTGGTCTGCACACAATCCCAATCCCGTCCCCTTTCCACCCAGCCCCTGTTACAAATGATTTACAGCAGGCTGTGAATGAGAAACATACGATAAACACCATTTAGTCTTTATTGCCTTCCGTCCCTAAAGCGTAACTTGGCCTGGCCTCTGGAGAGCTGCCCAGCCCAGCCCTTCTGGACACACAAACTCCGTCTGGGTTGTGTGCGTGTCTTCTGGAGAAGGTACAAAAGGGGAAGGATCTCATCGAAGGAAGGACTCCAGCTTCTGGAGTTTGCTGGGGCTGAGTCACATGTTGTTTGTAAGGAAGCGCGAAGCCCACCAGCAGTGGGTGGGGTGGGGAGGGGGGTGATAACATCCAGGCCCTTCTCATTCTTCTCTTTTCCGTAAAGCAAGACATAAGATATCACTTCTCTGACAAGCTAGACTCCACCCCACCTCAAATCCCTTGCAAAGGTTGTGCTCCAAAAGGGATGAGGCAGAACAGCAGGCCAGCCTGGCCATTCATCATATGTGGAAGTGACTTAGATATTACAAGATGGATGAATGGATCAAACCTAAACATGTGCCTGTCCCATTTATGGGTCTGGGTGCAAATGCAGGAGAAAAACAGCTAACAAAAGGGTTTCAAAATAAAAAAGTTAAAATAGGCCAGCCACACTTTTTGTCATCATTTCAAACCTGTTTTAACTTTGCCAAGCCGTGGCAAGACACTTCAGTTATCAGGCAGGTTGTGAATGATAACTTCTTGAGTTGCTCAATGGGCAGAACTCAGGTAATTGTTCTAGGCAACATAAATACTTGCCAAAAACCCACTGCCACCAGCATCTTCTCAAGGTGCTGAACTCTCAGTGCCTAAAGCTGGAATGAAGAGGAAGATGCTTCACTGTGGTGACTTTCTATGTGCAGTAATTTAAACTCTAGAATAAAATAAATAATAAAAAAAAAAAATTCCTCTGTGTCTTAGCAAAAAGGCTTGGCTGGGAAAAAGGTTCTTTTCTTTCAAAGCCCTAACCTATGAGTATTTTTAGGGTCACATGAGGAGATTGCATGCCAGCTGTTGCCACCAGATACAAGGGAACCTTGTTTTTTTGTGTGTCCAGTCACACACACTGAGATGACATATACACATTTCTTTCCAGCCTGGCATGATGTTTATGCAAATTTATATATATGTAAAAAAAAAAAAAAAAAAATTAAAACCCACCAAGGTGCAAAACACTTCACAGAACCCGACATGCTCCCCACCCATCTGCTTATCCTCCCTCTGTACCTCCTCACTGCCCACAAATCCAAAGTGGGCTCTACTAGACAGAGGAAGTAATGAACAGCTGGAGTCAGGCCACAGCTGTTCTTCATGGCTGGACTCAGTGATCTTAAAGGGCTTCTCCAACCTAAATGACTCTGTGATTCTCTGATTCCTAGACCTTGTGCTTGCAGCACAAAGTTGCACCAGCTGCTAGATGCCCAGGATGGAGGAGCTCCAAGGTGCAGGGACCTTTAGCTCCTCTTGCTTTTGGTGGGGTTTCCAGATGAAACAGAGACATCCAAACCATGCTTATTCTCCCAGTTTTTACCCAGATGTGCTCCAGCAGAGGCTCTGTGCTCCTCTGGGCTGGCCAAAGGTGCTTTGCCACTCACGTGCTGTTGTGTGCTGCAGCTGCTTCCTTGAAGACTTGGAGGATGGCCAGAAAAAAAAAGGAATCTCCTGCAGGAATCCAGGACCCAACTTGCACCTGGGACCTCAGGAAAACCGAGAAAAAAATCTCTAACAGTGCTGCCATTGAGTCCTCTCCCAGCAGGCTGGCCAGCAGTGCTCTCTGCTGCCCTCGCTGCACTGGTACTCTGTGCTGCTTTTGGCTGGGCCCCACTTAGGGTTCAACAGGGCAAGTGCAAAGGACTGTTATTCGATGCTGGGACTCATAGGGAGCTTCTCTTCTCCCTCCTTCCTCTGCACCCATCCTTTGCACCTCAGACCCCCGTGATAGCAACTGATGAAGCTGAGGCCATCAGTGGCAATGCCAGACACCGGGATTTATAAATCTATCCTCATCCTTCCCATCTCTCCCCTACAGGCAAGAGGTTAGTGAGGGACACGTTAGAAATGTGGAACATATCCCAATTTGGGGTTAAACACTGCTTTTCCTTTCATTCAGGAATTTGTGCTACTTTGCTATGCTATTCTTGACATCAGAACTACAGCGATCTGTAAAGCAAGAGCAAAATTATTCTTTTCTCCTCTGGAGCTTGACAGAATTATGTATTTTCCACAAGACACTGCCTCCTTTTGAGGTACGCATTGAAAGCAGCCATACAAAATGCCATGGAAAACTGTGCTCACATTTTTCCCTAGTCATCCCTTACATAAGATACATGAAATCAGTCAAAATCTATGTGCTCTCCCTGCCCTATATTTTCTATGCGATTTCTCAAACTCTTAAAGCCTGCTATGAGAACCACACCACAGGAGGAATGCGCATCATCCTGGGAAGACCATTATTGCCAGCAGGGCTGGCAGCAGAGCTTCAGAGCCATCCGAGCAGGTCACCCCCTGGGGCGAGAGCCATGAGCTCCTCCGGCCTCCGGGGCTGCCCAGGAATGGAGCTGGCACGCGCTCTCCTCTCCAGCAGACCATGGCAGCAATTAATTGCATAGTAATGCAAGGATGCAATTAGAGCACAGCCAAACACAACTTACCCCCTCTCTGGCCCTCTCCATTTGGAACATTTTCACTCGGCAGCTCATCCAGAGAGGCTGGTGAGAGTTGACTGTGGATGAGCGTCTGACACCCTTGTCAGCACCACCGTGCTGCCACCCTCTTACTCCCTGGGTGAGGGGAGTTGGGTGCTGATGCTCTGAGCAGGCATTTGGGTGTCTTCCCACACTGTTTTGCCAATATGCTCATTCAGGTTTGTTTTCCTGACAGCACTTCACCCCAGCAATGTTGATCTTTCTTTCAGGTGGCCATTTAGATCGTGCAGCTCCCCGAGTTTATCCTTCAACCAACTATATTTCAGTTATGCCACTTCCAAAGAATGCAGACTGCTCACATATAATTGACTTGTTTGTTCTCCTGTTGCTGTTCCCTGTGCTCTTAGTTTTTATCCCCAAGCAGTGAACTACCTAGACCAGGGTAGTACTACTTGGTTGTTCAGAAATAAGCTGAGCACATAAAATCTTATGAATCTGGGTCGATCATCTCCCCTTCCCCCACCTCACCACAAATGGACTCTATTACTAATCATAACTCACAGCCAATATCTCTTTGGTTTTAGAGAGGAAGAGATTTTCAGCCTCGGGCAAAAAACATCCAGTCTGATCATGAGAGATGCTGAAAGCTATGGGGGTTGCTGGCTCATAGTATCACTGAGGATATAGTCCTTGGGGAATAACTTTCCTGCTCATCTAAGTTTTCTTTCATCCAAAATTCAGGCTTGACCTGTCCTGGTTAGATGAATAACATCTTTAAAAGTAAAGAATGGTTTTGGGTGCCCCTGGTGGGTTTTTTTTTTGGGTGCTGAGCACCATGGAGGGAATGTGATTTCCAGAGATGGCCAGGCAACTTACTTTCTGAAAAAGAAACCTCTTTGCCCATCCCAAGCTGAGCATCCCGAAGTGCAGGAGTCTGAAATCTCAGGTCACTTTTGAAAGTTTCTGTAAAACACCTCAAAATAAAAAATAATGTGAAAATTTTGAAGTTCCCATCAGATGTGGAATTTGTTTCCACTTCTCTGCTATATAACATTTTTTTCCCCAATAAGTATTTAAGTATTTCCATTTAATATTTAAGAATACTAAAGAAAGACAATAAACAAGCAGAAAGTAAGGTTTTCCTGTGGCTGAGGCAGAAGTCTGCTACCTGCATTCTGCTACCCCATGCACCCCTTCCCTTTAAAGCCAGTGGAGGAAGCTCTCCCAGCACAACAACTCTGTTGTTTCTCCTGTTTACACCAATATTTATATTCTCTTAATTACTTTGTATCACATACAGTTTTTAAAACCTTTCTTTTATGTAACAAAGCTTTCCAGTTCACTCTTGTCTTTCTTTTAAAAATAAACAACTTAAAAGAAGGCAAGATCAGAGGATTAAGTAAATTAATGAGAAAGATACTTAAAAGGCTTTCAAAGTCTCCTTCCTGCAACACTAATATCTAGATTTCTTAAAAAAGTAATCATGAGTTCGCAACTCAAATTAGCACCACCATATATGTTAAGGGAGGTCTGGCTCAGGAGTTATGAAATTTGGACTCATCTCCTTAAAACAGAGAAACCACATCCAGTTTAATTTTCTTTTCACTGCATTTTCTTTCAAATAGCTGATAGCAATTCTGTTTTTAGATTCAATGTGGGATGCAAGCTTTGGGTTATTCAAAGAGAGGAAAGTTGTGCAACTTTATGCACCAGGGGCAGCAAACATGGGGCAATGAGGTGCTCAGCTGTTGGGGAAGGTGTGAAGAGCTTGGCCTCTGAAGCAGCTGGCAGGTCCCACGTGTTGCTTTGGAGGCCCTGAGGGATGGGCAACAGGGAGGGGATGCTCGAGCTGGTAAGAAACAGCAAACACGGGTAGACACAACTGAGGCCAAGCCTTGGAAGTACAAACCATAAAGGCTACAAATGGATCTCTTAGCCAGAAGGCACGGAAAAGTATGAAAGTAAGAAGCAATTAGGAGTATTTGTCATAAGGAGCATTAGAAAAGAGAACAGCTTTGACAACCTAACCTGCGGCATGTAGGCAACTTGTGGCTCGTTGTCACTGAAGCCAAGGTTCTAGAGGCATCATTTTACAAAAAAACCAACTTTTTCCCGCACCAATCCCTTGAGGCCCCATTTAAGTCACTGGAGAACACAGTGCCTCTGCACTCTGCAGTGCAGCATCTCTTCTTCATGCTTATTTTCTGTGGGGCAGAAATACTCCAGCCTCTCGCCACGAGGAGGAGAGGCTCTGAGGACAGAGCTCCTGCTCTCCAACAGCACCGAGCGAGCACTGCACTGGGCATGTCACACTCACAGGTAAGCTCCTGTCTAATCTTAGGGATCTTGCTGCCTATAGAAGGCACCTCAGATCACTAACCTGGAGTGTCCCTGGGTGAGAACATAAAGTTGCATGAGCCAAGTCTGGGCCTGAGTGGTAAAGCCCAGTATCCTTTTCTGCCCATGAGCAGAGTTAGGCAGGCTACTTGCATGTCCTCTGAAGGATCTCAGCTTTACCCACCTGAAATTTGGCTGTGTGAATACACTCCATCCTGTGCTCCTGAAAAATCAAATAAAAAAGACTTAATTCTCCAAGCTGGTGTCTTAAAGAAGTTGGGCGCAACACCTCTGTTTTGGCCGATGGAAAGATCTATGGCCACAGGAGATGCTCCCATCTCTCAAAGTCCTCTGAACAAGGAGCTACAAAAAGCAGAGGGACCAGTTTAAATGAAAATTTTAATAACATGTAGAAATTTAATTATCTAAACTTTGTGAGGAGTCTTGGTTAAAAAAAAAAAAAAAATTCCCTGAAATCTTGTTGAAAAGGTATAAAATAAGATTAATGGTGAAGTAAGTGTGTGTGTGTGTGTGTGTATAAGCATGCTACAGAATTCTTTTATCTCATTGAAAGACATTTGATACTTATTAAAAGATTATTGCTTTAAGGCATATTTTGATTTTCTGCCTAAGACTGTGTGGAGAGTCTTGCTACTGAGATAATAACAAAGGAACCTTAAACATGAAAAAAATACCCACATGAAAGATAATATGTTCCCTATTAGTACTGGTATCATTTTCCCTGGGATTATGTCTCTCCAAATATAACAGAAGTTTAAAAGTAAAAGCCCATTTCCAGTAAAAAGAGACACCACACGGTAGTTTTGAACTTTTTTTTTTCATATTCAAAACTGCTGGTGTATGATACTTCATTAAGCAATTATCAAGTGACTATTTACTTCAAAAATTTATTTACAGTTTCAAGATCTATGCTAAGGAGAATACAATCATCCATGCTGCATATATCAAGACATACAGAGTTAGACAAATCTATTAGACATGCCCCAACAATGCTTTTAAAATTGAGAAAGCTACACTCCTTTTTGCTCTTACATGAAAGTGTTTTAGGGAGCTGAAGAACAATCATGTGCAATTTTAGAACGATTGAAACCTCTTAGAAACTTGTATATGTATTTGCTGGGTTTATATATACATGTTTGATGTGTGTGTGTTTTTACTTTGGTGTTCCTAGTCTCAGTTTACAGCACCTTGCTTTCTGCCTTCAAACCTTGCAGAAAGCCAGAGAGTCAAGCACAATGTAGGTAGAGGAAAATTTCAATCAATAAGACAGCAGCACAGCTGCAGATATAAGCTCCTTTTAGCTGCAAAACTGTTAGTTTAGAGGCATAATTTAATTTGTATTGAAGATAATTAAAGTATATTTGAATTGATCTAAGTGCAAGAGATGATGACCTTCTTCGGGGGAGAGGAAAACAATTACAGTACACAAAATTAAATAAACATGATGCAAGAAAAAGACAATCCCAAATTTACAGATCCTTCCTAGAGTACAATGTACTGAAGTTTATGTACCACATTAATAACCTCCTGAGCAGGGAGACATTTTAAATACATGCCTTATTAGTGAAATGGCACATACAATTCATTTTCCTATGAAGATGTGCAAATATATTATTTACTCAGAAGCATTTGTAAGTCTTAAGATTTATATGAGAATTTTCTGTGCTATGACCTACACTTATTTCAACAACATCCATCAACTAGATGCTTGCATGAACATGTACATACTCATTTGTTTGCAACATTGATGAGCAGGTTATGAGGAACACATTTAGAAGAAGAAAAAATAAATAAAGCCATGATTTTTTTTTCCTCTTTTTTTCTTCCCTCACTGAACAGAAAGGTTAAGGGATCACTGAGTGAGGCAAGAAGTTCTTTAGCATTAGAGGGAGATTGCAGATCAAGAGAACATTATTTTAATAACAAAATAAAATCTCTTTTACATTCAGTACTTCCTTTGTTTCATCCAGGACACTAGGCATTAGAAAAGGGACACAGCCCTAGGAATGTAGCAACCCAAACCCCATTAAACATGCATGGGGAAGATTTCCAGCCTGCTGTGCAGGGAGTTACATGCCCAGGCTCTGTTAACAACAGTAATTGTGCATATAATTTCCTGTGCGTTGCTCTGAAAATTCACCCTACAGACTTTAGCTCCATGTCAAGTAACTCAGCAACCATTTATCATATTCTGAGGGCAGAAACCAGAACTTTGAAACTGCAGGATGGAAGCAGTTGCCTTTACTCCCCTACTTTTCTCACACTTTTCTCAGTCTCAATCAGCTGAAGGGAAGCTCTGAAGGTGAGGTCCTCAGACAAAAGGGGAGTGTGTCTCCAAAGGATGCAGGGTCTCCTGTGTGGTGATGGCTCCCTGCACCTGGTCTGGGTTCTGCAGGACTCATGTTGGTCCATGTTTGGGTTAGCAGATGTCTGCTGGCAGCCAGGCTTCTCTGGACCTTGGCTTCACCTCTGGGGACCTTGCCGAAGGCTAGAGGATGTAGTCCACGTGCAGGTGGCCCGTGGAGGATAGGTGCAAGTGCAGCTGCAGCGTGGTGCAGAGCTCACACCCACAGGGGCCAGACCAGGGCACAATTGGCAGCTCCCACACAGTAGAAACAAATAAGCTTGCCTAAAGTGACAGACTCAAGGTACTTCAATAGTGGGTTTCAATCAAACTATTAACTTGCTTGTGGCTGACGCCAAAGAACGGGCTGCTGCTGTGGGACTCCCTGGGATTCTGGATAAGGGGAATCACTAAAAGTTAGCAAGATAGAAGGTGAAAGTGAAGCTCTGAGAGGAAAAGTTTGGCGCAAGAAACTCAGCTTCAAAGTGCCCCAGTACCAGGCGCAGCAGTGAGGCATGCCAAGCACCCACAGCTGCCCTGGAAAGCTCAGAGTTTTATGGGATTGGATCACAGAATAACCAAAATAAAAACTTTCTGTCCTGGAAAAGCAGCAAAATGCCAAGCTGCCTTCCCTGGCAGACAAGCAGTTAGAAGTTTGGCTCCATCTGCTCACAAAAGATCTGAGGACACTGCAGAATCAGGGCAAGCCATGAAGGTGATTTGCTACAGGAGACCACTGGGCTTCAGAAGATCTTGCAGTGAATTTCATTGAATAAGACCACCCTCCATCTCCATCCAATCCTCTGTATTTGCATACTGATTTTAAAAAGTACACAAACTAATCATCCACGTCAGTACATACACACAGAAACACCCAAACCACCAGCCCAACCACAGAACTAAAGAATGCCATCTTCTCCATCGTGCTCCTCACCAAACCACACCCTCAGCCACTCTCTTAGCAGCAGAAGGAAAGGAAGAGGGAAAAAACAGAACAAAACCTAGATGGTCTTGGCACAGTGTGCCCACAAGGTTAGGCTGTGATCCACTAATGAATAAGGTTCTCCAGGGAACAATCCCACATCAGTAGGTGGAACAGCTAATCTAATAGGTTTCTTCCATATCTAAATTCTATAATGGTGTAACTTGCAGCAGGGAGCATGTGATCACTCTTTGAATAAGCAGTGGGAGGGGAAAGGATATGTTTAATGGCCAGAATTAGTTTCCTTACACTGGTTTCCCAAGCCATTGTGCAGAATATGCAGCCTAAGAGTAGTGTGAGACTTTTATTTTTTTCCTTTTTTTTTTTTTTTTTTTTTTTTTTGATTTTGAAATGGGTACACATCAAATACACCCATCCCCCAGTCACAAGAAAATTCTCACCACATGCTTCTGTCCTCCAGACTTACACAGCATTTTATTGTATGGAACACATCAAAAGGGTTTGGTTCCCTTGTAAAAGTTTTACAGGAAAATCATTGAAGAGCAGTGTAACTTTTTTTTTTTTTTTAAATTCAAAACTAGAACCAATATTCTGGATTCCCACACTTTGGTGTGGACTCAGCGAGAGCTGTGCTTTTCTGTACAGTAGAGCAGAAACACAGACCCTGTATAATTAGAATTGCAGTCATGGCCTGTGGGATCTAGTGATTTGGACATATTTTATTTAACCAGCTTAGTAAAAGGTAATATTCAGCAGCTGTGATCTATAGCAGAATTACAATTTTCAGGGTCAAGGAGGGATTTTGATATTAGGAGGTTGGGCAGAATTGCTGTAAAATCTCATGAGCTGTCGTTAAAAATAAATGAGAAAATAGGTTATCCAAGAGTCATTGTAAGGGAAAAATCAATAGGCAGTGTCTATTCACTTGGGCTATAAAATCCTTGAAATTTGAACAAAAGTTTCACGTTTAGTGTGCTGTAGGTTTTGAAATGTAAGTGGTGAATGCTCTGTGGGTACAAATTCATTGTGCTGTGCATTCAAACAAGGAGAAACCCTTCTGAAGTTCTGGAGTTCTCTATTAAGATAGTATAGTTCCTTCGTCACTAAGTCAGACATGTAAAACAGTTGCCACAGAAACTTCAGAAGCAATTTTAGCTAACTGATGACAAACCCTCTCTTGGAAATATATCACATTTCTTTATCTCACCTTGCTCCTCCGGGATCCCCCTCTGCCTCTGGCTCCCGTCGGGTGTGGAAAGGGGCTGCAGCCCTGGAGCGTGGGCAGCTTTCTGTGAGCACACTCACCTGCTGCCCAACTGCAGACGATGGGGATTGGAAATGAGCATTATTGATAATTCGGAGCAGCACACGTAATTGATATGGAAAGGGAGTATCATCCTCATTCAGAAACAATTAACTTCCCCCTCCAACACAGCAGTTCAAAGACGCCTCAGCCTTTTAAATATGAATGAGTATAACTTCAAAATATGCAACTATTAGCTATTACAATATACACATGGAGTAGGAGGGGTTTTTTTTGTGTTTTTTATTTTTTGGTTTTTTTGGTGTGTAGCTACCAAATCTCAGAGTGATGTGGACACAGATGTGCAGGCACACAAGTTGTTAGAAGCGGGGAGGGGAAAATGAGAGGTTCATACTGCTCTTGGACTATATTATTTTATTTGAGCAATAGCCTGATACAACCCAAAAGTCCAGTTAATTCTTGGTTCAAGACTGACAACTGAGACTTTGCAGAACAGAACAAGAATTAGCAGCAAACATTCACTGCAAATGGATATCCAAAAAGAAAACCTCTCCCCAAAGCTCAACAACACCGAGGAACTCAACAGACTCTCTGCAGAAGCCCGATGATGATTTGAACATTGTTAATTTGATTGCAGAGGGTGCATGTTAAATAGAGGAGAACTGAGTTTGTCACTGTCATCTGAATTCATTCAGTCAGTGCAACAAAGGTATATTTAACTAAAATATGAAACAGACTTGCTAACACCGCATTATTTTCTCAGGCTTACAAAGTTAAAAAAAAAATTAAACTGAATATAAATGACTTTGAGCATTTTTTATGACACCCACAGCCTAAGTGATCCAGATAATGTAATCTAACCATCATTAGAAACCATGAAATTACAATTCCTCCGGGATGGATATTTATCTCTCTGTTACATACAGAAAGGCGATTAATTAGCAGCTCTTTCAGTGTTTAACATTACTGTGTACGGAGGCTGATTAAAATCTAACTATAGAACAGCTATCATAGCTAACATGTAATCCAAGGAAAGTTTAGCTGGGGCATAAGGAAGTACCTTAAAAAGAAAACTTAAAACCCCACACTCTTAGAAGCAGGTAGCTTCAAAGCCAAAACCCAGGCTTCCTTCTAATTTCTTTTACATGCAGTAATCATGACAATTAGTCAGATCTCAAAACCCTTAATATTAAAACCAACTAAACCCACGTCAAATATTTTTGCAAAGCGATAAAATTCACAGAATACCCATTCATTTTGGAGGCACATATACAGTGCACAGACATGGAGTGAATCACCCAGCAGCATCTTGAATGGCATATTCTGAAACTGAGTGGGAGCGTTTGCTGGGGTAAGTGTGTGTGTGTGCACCCGGTGCAGACAGCAGAATGTGCACGTGCTGTGTGGGCTAAATTCATATTTCTGGTGTAATTTCACTGGCTCATGTGGAATGCACCAAAGATGTGTCAATGTGTGTGCATGGAGAGTTTCCTCCAGGATCTCACGAGGGACAAGAGGGCATCAATAACTTTGCTTTGGGAGGAATAAACAGAGGCAACTTCAGCAGGTTTGGTTTCCAGAGCATTCCTACTGTGAATGAAAATATTGGAGGAATTTCATGCAAGGGTGGCTGAAATACCAGAAAAATCCCAAATCGCTAGTCGTTATTTTGAAAATAATTTCCTGTTTTGGCAACGCTGTTCCTAGGTATGTGCACTCATAGGTCTTGGCTGGCTAAGAAGAGACAAGAAACTTTAAAAGCAAATGTGAACAGCTCAGCAAAAAGACCAAGGTAATCCTGGTTATTTAATTTTTGGAGACTATCAGATGATACCACAAATGAGCAGTGGACATAGATAATATTTTAGTGAGGATACATAGAGAGAAATTCAAAGTACTAATAAAATGAAGTGTAAAGAAAGGACACTTTACCACCCCCATGCCCCTCCAGATCAGGTCCCAAAGAACTGAGCCACTGATTCCTAATCCTCTCCATTGTGTCGAGTATTGTGTAGATGCTGCTCTCTTCTGGCTGCCTACACAAATTTTAATATGCAAAATGTTAATAAAAAGTGAAATAAAAGGCTGAGAAAAATCAAACATGGCCTCAATGTGCTGAAAGTAATGGAGGCACCTCCAAGGTCTCACTGTGAAGTGGTGACCCATACCCAGCTGCTTCATAGTTCTGCTTCAACACCACACTGACCAGGAGCTCCTCCAAAATTCCCCTTCTCTCTCCCTGAGTACCTCACTCAGGATGGCCCAAGTTTGTATCTGAAGGCGAGGGGAAGGCACACCCTTATTTTTGAAGCTGGAGATGGCCAGCTTTATCTACTGCAGCCCCCTGTCAGCTGTGCCACACAGAGCAAGGGCCACAGCTGTTGATGCTGCTTGAATTGTGCGTTTCACCATTTCACACTTCATGACAACCTGAGTAGCACTACCTCAATTTCATATCTTTACAAAACAAAGACAACAAAAACCCAGAGAGAAGATTAAAACCCAACCAACCAATCAACCAAAATTTTAAACTCTTGAGTAACCATGACATCAGGACAAAGACCTTTGAACCTATCCAGCATAACCAAGCTACCCAAAGAAACATATCACCGGTCACATCTCCCTTGATTCAGAGAGCGCAGAGGAGGAGCACAATTCCTTTGAATAGCTTGGAAGTAGGAAATAAGAAGTCACCATGGCATCCCATTGCACCACTGTGGGATACAACAGGGTATGACATTACTGGGATCTATGGTGACTCCAAGATAGTTACCTTCTTTCCCCCCTCTAGCTCCACTGCAGCTCCATACTATATATGTGTCCTCATCAGGCACCGCAGACCACCCTCTCAGTGGACTTCCTCAGGCAGATTATTGGCCCTGCTGGAGCATTTCCTGTGCTTCAGAAGAGGTGCTTCACTTACCGCTCCATCCATCTCATCTGCCCACGTGGTAACATCACGTAACTCTTGCCTGAGAAAGGGCTGCTCTGAAGGCAGGTGGGACCTGTGGGCAGCATGAGTTCAGACTGTCCACAGGCATCTGAGCTTCAGGATAGCTCAGCCACCGCATGCAAGCTGAAATATCTCATCCTAGAGACAGAGGAAACAACCACCACAGATTTAAACCCACACTATGTTGTTGTCCATCCTAAGGTTTCTTCTTAAAAGATAAAACTCCTCTCTAACTCAAGGGACAACATCTGGCTATGTTCGATATCACTGAAGCCCCATTGATCACCCAGTTGGGACATAAGGCTTGGGCTGAAGCCTTCTGAAGGCGAGAAGCACTTTCCCTGGTGAGAGACCAAGGGCTGTTGGTGGAAGGGGACAGGAGCTGTGCTGCCATGGCACTGGCTCGGTTCTGCAGAGGGCAGGGGAGGAGGCGCAGGCCTCGCGGCCTCCGCGGGACTCGGGGAGATCTGCTGCAGTTCATCAGGCAGCGCTCTAAGAAGTTACAATAATAACATTTCCACAGAGTTTCCAGAGGGAGAAACTACAGGAAAAGCTGACAAGTTTCAATCCATTTATCAAAGCACTTCAAGACAGATGAAACAGCAGAGCTGCTTAGTGAGGAATGTCTCTCTTTCTGGGTGTCCAGAGCATTTCAGTAAATAAAAAGCTCTTTAAAAATAAGTCAATACAAAGGAATCCCTTTTGCCTTTTGCCAGCACTTGTATTACACTTACACCCAAATGACCCTCCTACCTATAATACTGCAGCATTTACATACACATCAAATGGGTGCTTTTCACTTACATAATACATTTAATCCAAGGATTACAGAGCACGTAATATATTAAACATTACAACACCTCGTGAGCTAGGTTAGCATTAATGAACTTGCAGTGGGTAAACTGAGGCACAGGCTAGCTTTATGACTTGCCTGTGGTCCCACAGGTAATCAGCAGAAAAATCATTAAGACGCCCTTCAGACAAAGAGCACACACACGTATGCACATACTTTTATGGGTAAAATGGATTAACCAAAGCAACTTTAGCTGCCCATCCAGAGGCACTCATGTCCTGATTTTCTGGGGCTAGGAGAACAGAAGGCGAAGAGGAAAAGATAAAAAGAAGGGAAAGCAAATATTTGTTATTAGAAATAATATTTTTAGACATGTCAAATTGTGTGCCCAAAAGAAGAGGCGGCCAAAATTGAAGGATACCTTAGATGCTGGTCTCCAATAATTTGATTTTCTGAGCAAAGATTTTTCTAGACCTGCAACAGGGGTTTTGTTAGGGTTTTGTTCAATAACGTCGGTTTATATTTAGCTTTTGTACAGCAGATAGAGGAAAAAAAACATCTTTGGTTAAGGTCTTTGAGCCAAGCATCTAGGATAGAATTTTCAAAAGCACTCAACAGTGGCTTTTTAGAACAGAATTAGGCTAGTTGCTGAGATAAGCTTTGAAAGCTACCCCCTACCACCTTCAGCATTTTAACTGAGAGCTGATTTCCTTGGCTATGGTACCATTCCTCGTTTTAGTCTCCCCATCTCATGGCCTTCACCAGTATTGCTCAGACAAGTTGGATTTAAAACCAGGGAGACAAGCAGGAGGAGACTGGGCAATGCAGGAGCTTGTGGTCATGACCTCCCTGACATGTCTGCTGCTGGAGAGTGGTGTAGCTGGACACAGGGATGCTCCCTGGGTGGCTCCCACTTTCCACTCAGCCTTTGTTCTCTTTCTGGGAGCACTGGCTAATAGAGGCGTTCACCCTCTGCCTGATGGTGAGGTGAGGCTATAATTACCTTAGTAATAAAGGTCTGATTCTTCTCTGCTCTGCACCTCCTTGCCTGGTCAGGAATACTTGTCTAAAGTGGGTGCAAAATGTGACCAGATCAGAAAGATGACATTTTACATCAATGGAAATGACCAGGTGTAAGGAACAAAGGCCTACATAACAATGCTCTCAACTCTGTTGTCCTTTAATTAAGTAGTTCCTTGGGCAATGACACTAATGAGGCCTTGTTTCCTCAGGGTTGGATTCTCTAGTATCTAAATGGGATGTGAGCTCTTCCTGCGGAGAGAGGCATTTATAATTTCTCCCTCCCAGGTAGTGTCCAATTTGGGTGGATGTCATGCTGCAGCCTTTCTCTTGGTGGGGACACCAGCGGGACTTCTCTCCTCTTGGCTGCTCATTTTCCTGAAACCTATAGGACTTTTCGAGACCTTTGCTCTTCTATTCAATTTGGCTGAATTTGGTCAAAGGCCTCAAAGTTAGCAGAGGACAGAAGGACAAATGTATGTGACAGAGCAGTTGTAAACCTTTTTCTGCTAAGGAGAGAAGGCTAAATACTATTTTTACTTACAAATAAGTTTTCTAGTTGTGTGGTAAACTCATAGGGGTTTTTTTTGTTGCTGTTGTTGTTGGTTTTGCTGCTTTAGTACGCATGCCTGGCTGCAGTTCCTGCAAGCAGTATCAATAAAGGGAGTAGACACAATACATGCAGCTTGGGGAAGAGGCAACGTTACTTAGCTGGGTGCAGAAGAGAACTGGAAAGTTCATTAAATCCACAGAAGCAGTGATCATGTTCACTGGGGACAGTGCTGACCAGACAAGGTCATGGGTCTGAATGGAGAAAGTAACTGAACAAAGAAGCAGCAAGAGAAGGTTTTCTTTGGGTTTGGTCCAGGACAGCAGTCACAACATGGCAGGCAGCAGGATGCATGCACCATAAAGTTGGCAATGCAGGCTTGGTGTTATTATCGACCTCTCTGGCTGCAAGGCAGCAGGGACAGCCCTCCTTCCTATACAGTTTTTCATTGCTCAGAGCTGCTTAAGGCATTTTAAAATGCATAAAACTTCCCCCTTCTAACACTGCTCTCCAGCAGGACAGACATCCCGCCAATGCTTTCCCTTCACATGTTCCTGAATGTCCCATTAACCAATAGGCACCTGCCCAGTGAGAACCCTGACATTGGCTTGCAAAGTCCACATCCTTCTTTGGATATGCCACCACTGCAACCTCTTCTTGTGTGATAAACCAAGGCTAAAATCATCAGGGAACAGTCCAAGAATTGCAGAATAAAGCTTCAGCGCTTCCCCAAAACACCACAGTGCCTGGGTGGTGGAGAGGTACCAACTGTGGATGACACAGCTCCTCACACTTAGCTAACCCCACAGAATAAGCAGTATTTGTAGGCTATGTAGGTTTTTTTACAAAATGATAGCTGCCTGGGGAAAAGCCGACTATCCCCAAATCGACCCTGAGATGCCCCTCTGATTGCAGACACCATTTTACTTCTGCTCGTGCACAAGTTTCCCAAGCAGGTTTTCTGACATGAAGAGGTAATCACATCTGTGTGTTTGTGGAAGACAGAAAGCCGTGCAGGCTGAGGGCTGGGAGCTCTCCCTCTCTGGGTCTGTCCCTGTTGAACCTGTCTGGCGTGAGATGGAGA